>NW_020837950.1:24788365-25044139 GCF_003676395.1 Aethalodelphis obliquidens | reverse complement strand
CATACCGCAAAAAAAAAAAAAAAAAAAAAAAAAAAAAAAAAAAAGAATTCAAAGTTTCATTAAGCTCATCATAGTACCTTCCTTTTTCAACAAAAAATCTTCAGGTTATTACTCAATCACATCATGTTTTGATTATTCAAATAGCAGAAGAACATCAAAAGAAAATTATCAATAAATCAATATAAGCTTACCTCACAGAATGTCTCCCTGAGAGAACACTCCTTTGTTAATATCCAAACTCCACACAACATGTATATCTTTCAATATTTTCAGGCAACATTGACAAAGGAAAACTTTATATCACCAAAACTCAACTCAGTATTTTAAACAAAATGGCACATAGGGATGAAAACCTCAAGTTAGAATCCAAGAATTTGCAGATCATCAGAACAGAACGTGGATGTTTTGTAAAGTGTATAGTCTCAAAGGGGGTGTCACTGCATACAAGGAAACTGTTAATCATTTTAACTTTTTATTGACAGGGAATAATGTTTAAAGCATTTACATACTAACATGATAGCTTGCTTTTTCATGTGGGTGTTTTACTGTATTTTAAACAGGTTTTAGAAGATTAGGGGCTTGAGAATGACATGTTACATAATTTTTCTTTTTAAACAATGGGAAAATGGGATCCTCATTATTATTTTCCCCAAAACATCTCATTTTGGGAACAGATTGCTGCCATTAAGTAGGAGATACGTGTATATGCAAGCAGTTGACACAGAAGATAGATCAGAGTCTGCTCTTAAAGCTTTTACAGTTTGTAAAGAAACATTAGAGGTGGAGAGGAAGTGTAATGACATCTAAAATGGGCTGTAAGGTTTCCCTGGTGGTGCAGTGGTTGAGAGTCTGCCTGCCAATGCAGGGACACGGGTTCGTGCCCTGGTCCGGGAAGATCCCACATGCCGCTAGGCTAGGTCCGTGAGCCATGTCCACTGAGCCTGCGCTCCGCAACGGGAGAGGCCACAACAGTGAGAGGCCCGCGTACAGCAAAAAAAAAAAAAAAAAAAGCGCTCTAAGATTTTTAAAGTGTTTATTTCCAAAGTGAAGACAATGAAAACTTACTGAGAAAATGGCGTTTAGGAGAGTTGTTGAAGGTAAGGTGGGATCTACCCACAAGAGGGAAGGGAAGAGCACTAGAAATAGAAGGTTCGGCTTAAACGAGAGAGCATGTGGACAAGAATGCCCATAGGCACATGTAAGAAAGGACTCACACTGCCAGGAAATCTTGGAGGTTTAAAAGATTACTAGAATGCCGCGGAGCAACTAAGCCTGTGTGCCACAGCTACTGAGCCTGCACTCTAGAGCCTGCGAGCCAAAACTACTGAAGCCCATGTGCCTAGAGCCCGTGCTCTTCAACAAGAGAAGCCACCGCAATGAGAGGCCCAAGCACCATAACTAAGAGTAGCGCCCGCTCGCCGCAACCAGAGAAAGCCCGCGCACAGCAACGAAGACCCAACGCAGCCAAAAATAAATAAATAAATTTTTATATATTAAAAAAAGATTACTAGAACATCACTAACAGGGTAATATTTTAGAATCACTTGCATGTCTAAGACAAAAACGCTCCCTTTGTGCATTGGTCAGTTGAAAAGACTACTAACTAGCAAATGGACAATAAACCATAAGTGGTTTGATGCTAATGAAATATATTTTCCAGAACATTTTGAAGACACGCACATTCAATAATTAGAGCTGAAGCAAGCATAAACAAGGTTAACAGGTGAACTTAAATAAATACAACCAGAGTTTATTTAATATTCTTCTACAAAGTCAGTGTGTTGTAGTGGAAGGAGCAGGGGTAGGTGGCAAAGCCAGGAATCAAACCTAAATAGCTAAGTAAGAGTGGAGAGGTTTTAACACCCCCAAGGTTTAATTTCCTTTTATAACTCTTGTATACTAGTCTAGCTGAGACAGAGTTTTAAGATATAAACTTAGATAATGTGGAAAGCCCTTGAAACTATACAGAATCACAAACTACATGCCTGTGATTACATAAGAGGTCTTGTAATTTTCTGTTATTCTGGGGTGAAAATGGTTGCCATTATGGATAGATGTTGTACTTCTAGATAGATGTTTAAAACATATTTTGGGGGAAAAAAATTTCACTTATTTCTAATAGAACAAAATATACTCAATGTAATAAAAATGTATTGATGTGATTAACCCTTTGAGTTATTTAAAAACAATTTTTGTCCACCAAATAATTTCACTTGGTGTTCATGTGTCTTCTCTGGGTGTGTGTGTGACAAATCATACAACACCTTATAAAGTGGTGTGGATGTGTGATTTCACAAGTGTTTAAGAATCAGGTGATTACACCAACTTTGACAAGCTCCGTGTCATTACTGATGATAAAGTCAACTGCCATCCCAAAGTCACACTCTGAAATACAAGCATAAAAACACCTAGAGAAGCATGGTCTTTAGACTTTTTCCAAAGATTAAAAAAGTAAATTGGTTAAAAAGCTTTAAGGTGATAAAAACTTTTTTTTGAGTAGGACCTACCTACCCTATGAGAGGTGGGTTTTGGGACAAAAAAGGGGAACAATCATATAACAAATTGCACAACTCTGAGGGAGGTATTTCTACTGACTCTACCACTAGAGCTGGATAAACAATACTAACTAAGGCTAAATAAAACATACACACCCACAGATTACAAAAGAATAGAGAAATAAATGAGATGATAAAAGTTATCTAGCTGTCTTGGAACCTTAGCAGTGGGGTGAGTGAGGCAAGCCCTAAGTATGTTCTAAATGTGTTAAGTGGCACATGATCTAATTAGGAAGTGGTCATAACACAGTGATACTGAATTTGTCAAGGGACTTACATATTACTGACAGGAATATATACGTTATAAGCTTTCTAGACTGTAGCTTGCAAATAAGTGTTCAAAGTGTCTTAAAGAGTGTTCAAACCTCACTTGCAAAGGAATTATTTCAGGTAAATAACCCCATATATAGAATAAACATTATGACAAAAAGTCTGGCGATGCCAATTCTAATCTTTTTATATTATATGTGTTAAGAATAAACTCTCAGCTAGATTTATCCCTTTCCTCCTCAATAATATGCCTTCTAATGGAATCCACGTTGATTTATTTCAGTAATTCCATTTCAAAGTACTTGAGTTGCTCTACTTGAATTCTATTTGGACACGGTAATGCAGTTAGGTTAAACAAATTTGGATTTTTAGTCCCTAGGGAACTCGGTGGGGGTCTCCAATTCAGTGAGGACATTAGCTTGTTTGTAAATGTCCCAGCAGCACCACAGTAAGTTATCTTCAGATAGTGTATTATTAAGCCTCTCTTTAAAGCTATAGAGCGATCACCATAAGGGCCATTTCTCTTTTATATTGAGCAATGTATGCTCTGAGCATACACTGTTAATTAGTAAACTCTAAGATAAGCTACAGAAAAATCAGCTATTTGTATGGACAAAATTAATGAAAACTAAATAAAAACAAAAATAGTTGCTGGATTTTAATAACACCAAATCTACATAAAACAGCAGCTATAAGTCTTAGTCAAAAAATGCATACGAGTGACTTACTGATGAGTAAACTTTCATGCATGTACAAAACTACTGTAGCTTTAGCTTAAAGTCAAATATTTGAACAAATGTCAAGCATGATCAAAACAGGTAACAGTCTCCACCCTCACATAAATTTATGAATTGCGTTCTCAACCTTTCTTTTAAAACAATTTATTTATTTATTTATTTTTGGCTGTGTTGGGTCTTCATTGCTGCACGTGGGCTTTCTCTAGTTGCAGCAAATGGGGGCTACTCTCATTGCATTGCGCAGGCTTCTCATTGTGGTGGCTTCTTTTGTTGCGGAGCATGGGCTCTAGGCATGCGGGCTTCAGTAGTTGTGGCTCTGGGGCTCTAGAGCGCAGGCTCAGTAGTTGTGGCTCTGGGGCTCTAGAGCGCAGACTCAGTAATTGTGGCGCACGGGCTTAGTTGCTCTGCAGCATGTGGGATCTTCCCGGAACAGGGCTCGAACCTGTGTCCCCTGCATTGGCAGGCGGATTCTTAACCACTGCGCCACCAGGGAAGCCGTCAACCTTTCCTGATTAAAAACTTGAAAGTTTACCATTGGTGCTATGTTGCAAGTCCACATAAAAAGAACTCAGTAACTATTTGTAAAAGGAATACTGGTTAAGTACCCAGTGCCCATAAAAGATTACATTTAATATAGCCTACATTTAAAAACTTGAGTACTAAAAAGCTGTTTTGTTATTAGTTTTACCACAATCCTATTAGGAACCCTATTTTGCATAAATTAATACAATGAGTAAGGTAATAAGGTACTACCTTACAAAACGTGCTCGAATATAAAGTAATTTAACAAAAACATGAATCAAATAGTATTTTGTTTCACACTGGAAGCAGACTGTAAACCCCTAAATGTTCCTATGTAATTTTATTTATTTATCTACTTACTTATTTTTGTGCTTTGTCACACTCTTTGTTTTTTTTTAAATTGGAGTATGGTTGATTTACAACACTGAGTTACTTTCTGCTGTACAGTTTACATATATACATATATCCACTCTTTTTTAGATTCTTTTCCCATATAGGTCATTACAGAGTATTGAGCTCCCTGTGCTATACAGTAGGTCCTTACTAGTTATCTATTTTATATATAATAGTGTGTATATGTCAATCCCAATGCCCAATTTATCCCTCCCTGTAATTTTAAATGAATTGTATCAGTCAGTGACAGCACTCTTGAATGAAGGTCCCATTCTAGTAACTGGCAGTTATGTTTAATTAATGAATTCATGACAAAAGAATCAAGCCTTGGCCTCTAGTTCTTTGTTTTATAATATAAATAGGATATTACCAAAGTTGTAGCATTTAAAAAAGAGAACAGGAAAATAGCAACTGAATACCAGTTCTTACTGTTCTGGTATCCACCCACATTCCCTCATGTAACCTGTGTGCATCTTAATTCTTACCCTTCTTCTTTTCCCACAATCCCACCAATCCTTTCTTCTATTCTAACTGAACCTGCCAAGCCCTGGGTCTGATGGTCACTTGCTCATCTCGCCTGCCAGTCACTGCTTGGCCTTAGTGCATTTCAACAGTCTCAGGTTTTCAGCTGGCACTCCTACCTTCCCTGACCAGCTTCAAAATACATGATTTACTGGGTGAATCCTCCTCTATAAACTTCTATAAAAATTGTTCACTTTCCCTTAAACATGCTGGGGTCCAATGTGTCTTTCCTCATAAAGAATAATGCACCAATTGCCAAAGGAAGTCCTCCCTCCCCTGGGATCATCCAGGGAGGCCATGACAGCCCTCTTCTCAACCTCTAAGATGAAGCTGACTCACGCCAGGAGATAACATGATTTCCCAACAAGAGATCCTATAGCTTTAGCTGAATGAAAGATCATTAGTGGATGATGAAATAGCACTGTGGCCCTTAGTTTTGATTCTGAATTAAAAGCCTGAGATGGGATCCCAAGGTGAGTCCAAGCCCTGGGAACTCCAATGGCCTCCCCTCAACATCTGTGGCCATCACACATATATCCAACTGCTGCTGAATCACTCTTTTCAGAAAGACAAAATTCTCCTAAATATCCTAGGATTTACAAGAACATGAAAAGCAATAGTTTTAAAAACCAAACAACTCATTCTATTCCATGGGCTTTGGCTGTAGAGTCTACAAAATGTACCATGTACTGGACTGACACCAGACTGAACCTAAATTTCCAATATACTAGTATTAACAGAGCAAAGAGCTCAGATATGAAGTAAGTTTTAATGTGTGGGCCCAACAGTTCTCAAAGTAACTCAAAATGGAATGAAGAGAACTACATGAAAAGACAAACATGGCAAATCTTGCTGTAAGCCAATTTTACTCAAAGATAAATAAAAACACCATTTTAAAATTAAAACGAATGCAGATAACACAAAGTGTACATGATTTCAAGAGAAAATTAAATCACCTGCCTGGAGGATGTACTAACTCTAACTCCTCTTTACTACGGAAAATGTTTACGAAACAGCTATTTTTATATACATCCATCGACAAAGAGTGAAGTTAAAAACTCCACAGAGAATGAGTACTTTTCAGTCAACAAATCAACTTCAAAATTATATACTAAAGTTATCACTTAAAACTGTCCCCCGAAGTTCTGAATGCACATAAACAGAAAATATTTTAAAACATATTCTAGAGACAGCACTGACAAAAATAATTGCAATAATTGAACGTAATGAAGCTATGATCAGACTATTTTTTTTTAAATAATTGCAATGTTGAACATAATGAAGCTATGATCAGATTATTTTTTTAAAAGTCATATTCACTACTCTTGTTGATCTATGAAAAACTCAAAACCTAATATTTTTCCTTATCAACCTCCTGTTAATTTATATACCACTACGCTGGGGGTGCCTAACTTTTCAGTAAGTTCTTTCCATTTGAAAAATGTATCTGGTTCATTTAACTTTTACACAGCCATGTAAAGAGATAATTAACCATGATACATTTAAATATCTTTATAATTTGTAATTTTCCAACAATCATCAAAAATGTTGGGAAAAAAGATCGAAAAAATACAGCAAAAAAAATTGTGAATCTGTTAAGCTAGAATACAGACATAAGAAAGCAATAAATTCCAAATCTGACTGACAAGCAAGTCATAAGTGAGTAATATTTCCTAAGACTTTTCTACATGAATAAACTCAAGAAATGTGTAACAGTTGCCACGAGGGCCTAAACTGTTCTAGATATGTTAGTACCCTGTATACAATAAGCTTAATCCCCGACAATCATCTCCCCAAGGTGATGAAGGTAATCAACTATACCCAGTTTAAAATATGCAAACTTTAAAACCAGATCAAGAATCGTACCAAAATTCACATGCAGCTTATTATATAGCCTAATAAGTGGCTGGGCTTTTTAGAAGCCAAATTGACTCTAGTGGCTTTCCAACCTTTTCAAACAATGCAATCTTATTTTCAAAGGATCTAAGAGAATCTCCATCTCTTAAAAAATAAAGGCATATAGCTACCTGTATCAAACTCAGATCTCCTTCCTATACACGCCCCCCACACACACAAAGCACCCAGAAACAAGGCTGGAATTCCCCTGGCTCCCTTCCTGTGCCAGGCAGATATCCACACCAAAAGGATCCACAGTTCCTGCCCACAAGAAATCCAAATATTTACGCAGTGTGATTAGTGTTGCTGTTATTAGAGATCTGTGCAGTCACCATTTCATACCTACAGACATGACATTTGGTTAGGTCTTGACAAAAATTCTAGGCAGAAGCCAAGGCACTGAAGAAAAAAGTACTTAGTTTTTGCCAAGTGATTTAATGGGGAGGAAGACATCTGGCTGTCTTCCTCACCCCAATCAACCTTCCATTTGCTAAGGAGGAACTTCTGGGGAGAGAGGGAAGCAGTATCTGCTCTTACTCTAAGGTCAAAAGATATGCAAAACTCTACTCAAATACATTTCTTTCTATTTACTTTGGAAATACAGGTAACGCTGTAGCACACAATTCAGATGACAATCACCCATAACTTACTCCTTTATAATTAATTCAACTCCTTTATAATTAATTTGATATCTCACAGACAAATCTTTCGGCATTAATGCAATGTTTATAGAGAACATTTCAATGCTACCTTTCTTCCAATTGCTCCGTTCTGCTTTTTTGGAGGCGGAGGCTCAAAAATGCGTTGCTGCTGCTGAGGTGGGAGTGTAGAGTACAGTGGAATGATTTTAATGTCACCAACTTCAGGGCCCAAATCATCAACCTCACGCTTTATTCTCTTACAGGCTTCATCAATTTCCTACAAAAGTTTGAGTTTGAAAATAAAATGAATACACACTGAAACATTTTAAGTATTTATCATAATCCTAGTTCTATGCACCTTATTTTCATTTTAGTAATCAAAATTAATTTAGCAAATTTCACTGGGATTTCCAAAAATAATCCAAGAAACTGACTTCTGTAGTCAAATAAACACAAAATTGCCTTATTGGCATTCCACACCCTTTTTCTTAGACTCGATATCCTAATTAATTCTCAACAAACTGTACTAAAATTGAAATTTCTCACCCAGGAATATTTAACTGCACTCATAACCTTTTCAATTTTCACAATCTAAAAGAAATTGATGTGCTAGATATTTTAAACAAGCCAATTAGGCTTTAATGTCACGTATCACTAATGCAATTATATGGAAGATTTGCTTCATTGTGCTTAATGAGAACACACACCTCTACAGTATCAACATAGATATTTAAGAACTAGGTTAACCCAAATATCTTAGAGCCTCTTCAAAAATTTCCCTACTACAGAAAACGATTCCAATACATTTGCATTCAAACCCAGTTTTAAAGAGAGGACACACAATGAATACTGAGAGTGTATGAGCGACAGGTGGATGGGAGGCTCTAGGGGATGGCAAAGGGACTTGAAAATGGGAAGGGAGCCAATTTTAAATTTTACAGAAGCTTTGATTTAGTTAAACTCAGAAGTATGCTAAATGATTTGGCAGTCTGTCCAATAATCTCTACCAGAAGTTACCCTTATTGACAAATTATTATCTTTTATTCAAAAGACAGAATGATTTTTAAACATTTATCAGGTTAATTTATTGTATATTATAATCAAGCTAGAATAATTTTCCTTGAAATGATTGTAAATCAAAGTGCAACTCTGTTTCCATGTTAAAGAATACAAAGATTTTGGATACTTAAGAACAACAAAAAAAAAGGTTTTTTCCATCAATTTCAAACATACCAGTTTTCTCGAATAACAGATAAAGTCTTGAAAATTGTGACACAGAAAATTACTACTAAGTATTTGATGTAATAGTTTCCTTTGAGATCTAAAGTTTCCAAACGAAAATGAAAGTTTGCTATTCACTGAAAAAAATATAACAAATGAAACAAATATTTTTACCAAAAAAACTGCTTTCAAATGCTGTACCTAGATTAGAATGCCCCCTGCTGGTATACAAATACAAAATTAGACCTCTTCCCCACCCCCGCAAAAAAAACCTGAATATAAATCCAAAACTAGATTTTATATATTACATATCCTATAGGAAAACTGACACCAGTATTTTCAATTTTGTTAATTCTATAATATATTCGACTGGAAAATAAATGGTCAGAAGCCACCAAATCCCAGATTTTATATAGAAAATTAAAAGTGCCCCAAATCATGCATTTGCAGACTCCAGAAATTTTAACAAGATTATTGTACTTGGAAGTACTAGAAGTATTTGCTAAGCATGTATGGAGCTAAAACAAAACCACTATTGCACGGGATATAAAGACTACTCTAAAGAGCAGAGGGGAAAAAAATGCCACACCATTTATGTTTTTATACAAAGTTCTAAACACTATGCTTTTAAACTCAGCAACAAAATTTTCCCTAAATTTAACCAAACTTCCAGAGTCAACACTGTCAGTTCTGAAGACCACAAAGCTTATTAACATTCATCAGCACAATGCAACCTTCTGCTTAGTCATGAATTGAGAACTGAGACAAAAGTTTAAGAGTTTCTGAATTCAGGAAAGACTTTCAGCTCCAAAAGCATCAATATGTATGTTAGTAAATTAATTCAGACCCTACTAATTTAAAGAATCTCAACTCCTGCATGTGGAAAAGATTCAGTGAAATTAAAGATAAAAGAATATACTGCTTAAAGAATGAAGGTTTCAACATCTTTAAGCATCTACAATTGATATTTCAATTATAATCATTCTTATCTAATTCAGTAGCACAGCTCCTCTAAGGAGTTCTTCTAGGAACACTTGATTTAATGGATTAACAAAAAAATAATACACATTCTAGAATTCACATGTTTTCCAACCTTTCACCAATTAAAAACTGGTCTCTCCCCTCCCAAATTAACTCAAGGGACTACAGAAAACACAACTGTTTACGTGGTCAAAATGGTAACATGGTCATCATTTTTAAATGTCAAGATAGCTAAATTTTATGGATGCTATTCAAATTTATGGAGACAGGAGTACTGAATTCCCAGAATCTACCATTTAACTGACCAAGTAAAAATAACAGGTTCACAGACATGAGGAATAGTAGTATTGCTACCTTATCCTTAAAGGTCTTTACATTCTTCAAGACTTTATTAGTCTTCTAAAGGAAACTTAAAAATGCAACAGGACACATGTAAACCTAGTTTAATTACAGTAATACTTTACTGAAAGATACACACATTTGAAAACCTTGGGGCTTATTCCCTTCCTTTCCCCAGCTGTGGGGTAGCTGCCAAAATATCAACCACAGAAATTTAACTCATAGAAAAGCATCTCAGGTCGTCTCCATAAGGCCATCTGATATTTCTGATAGAATTCTAATATGCTTGTCTATCTGAACATAATGACTATTTTGAATAGCCGTTAAAAAAACGTGCTATGCACTTTGGAGGAAGTGAGAAACTATAGAGACCATACACAAAAGAACAACATGAATACAACAGCCTCAACATTGCATTATAGGATAAACACTTTACATGCATCTAAAAAGCATTTGGTACTCTTGCTTACAAAATATATATATAAATTCTTCCATTCAAAATGCATACAAAGGGAGACTAATACATACAGAGATCTATCTGTAAAACTGAATTTGCAACCCACCTTTTTTCCCAAAAGAACAAATATGATTCTCTACTGTGAATGATTTTGCACCCCCAGGGGACATTTGGCAACGTCTACAGACTGGGGGAGTGTAACTGCATCTAATCCGTAAAGGCCAGAGACACTAAGAAACATCCTACAATGCATGGGGTACCCACAGCAAAGAATTAATCAGCCTACAACATAAATAGTGCTATGGTGGAAAAACCCTGCTCTACAGAAAAGAAACTATGGTCAATGGGACAGAAATAATAAATCATATGGACAATACTGAAAAAATGCAAGGGTAAAAAAGTCACTCAACATTTATAGCTCTTAATGCAACAGCATTTGATCAAATATTATATATCAAGCATCCCTGCAGACTGAACGCAAATAAGAGAGTTCACATTCTAGTGGAGGTGAATGAACAGCACAGATACAGAACATTTCCACCTATGAAGAAAGTTGTAATGGAAAAGCACTCCTCTAGAACCTTGCTAGGAATAGAATCTCAGGCCCTACCTGACCTATTGAATCAGAATCTTCAAGCTTTCTAAGTGATCAGCACATATATTAGTTTGAGAAGCAAGTTCTAGAAAATTCACAAAGCCTACTACAGCAAATGACAAGCTTTAAGAAAACCTCTAGAAAAGGCTTTCTAAAACTATTTTATCCAGATAGCTTTCATTGAGCTTATTTAGCCATCAAGAATTTTTCAGCACACCTGTAAACATCCTGTTGGATATGAGTTTAGAAAATGCTGCATCTGAGAATAAAATTCCTATCTTAAAATTGATGTAAATTCTAACTAAGGAATTTCAGTGATTCCTTCCAATCCTCAGTAAACACATGCAAGAAGACAAAAACAAAACACACACATTTGTTTTGATGGTAGATGGGCACCTGAATTACCTGAGTTCACTTACAAACTAAATTACTGACTATAATAACCAGATTTCACATCACCTGTGATTCAAATTCATACCTCAGCAAAACTGCAAATTAACACAACACTACTCACCACCCAGGTCTCTCCAAAGTTGAGACTACAATTGCTAAATCTTGAAATTCTAAAAGCATTTAATATTCTTAGGGTAATTAACTAGAACACAAAGACTAATAGTATAAAAGGGTATTCCTAGAGTACACAGATAAAAGGAGTTAAATATTTCATATATATATACAATCAGGTTGAAGAAAAACTTTAAATACTGGGATAAGAAATATATGGTTAATATATGCCAAGTTCTTAAAGTTGTTGCCTAATAGAAACTATAAATAATGAAGCAAATAATGACAATACCTCTTGACCAGTTAAGAAAAGTAGAAGATCTCCTTCCTCTTCTTCACACATATGAATCTGGATCACGGTTCGAATTGCTGCTTCAAGATAATCTCTCTCTGGTTCGGGAGTATAAAAGATCTCAACAGGATGTGTACGCCCAGGAATAGTTAAGAGAGGACAGTTATCAAAGTAAATCTGGAATTTTCCTGCATCTAGAGTAGCGCTCATAACTATAACCTGAAAAGAAAACAGTAAATTAAGTGAAGCTGTCTTCAAAGATCTTTATGTGGTTTTAAAGTAAAAAACAGAAGAGTAATGTTTACTGCTCCAAATATGTCAATATGCCTAAATAAACTGTGATTAAAAAATTCAAATACAGAAAAGCTGTGCTATAGTAAGCTATTTACATTTTTAAAAAGTAGGAATAAACCTGGCATCCAATAAATAAACTAGAATACATGTTCATGAAGCAACACCTTAAAAACCAAAGTTTATATAATTACATGATATGTAAAAGGGATTGGTAAAAGACAACATAAATATGTAGTATGATTGCAGCTATGTTATTAAAACAAAACATGACAACCTTGCACATAGGGGAAAACAGGAAGAAAGCGCAAAAACAAAACAAAACAAAATATTTCTCTATTCTTCCAAACCATCTTTATTAAGCATATGTTCTTCAGAACATTTTCTAAAACAGAAGCTTTCTATACTGCTGTAAAAGCCACAGTGAAAAAAGGTTGTTCAGGTGCAGGGTTGCATGACCGTGTAGTCACCCTCCTTTTATTTAAATTATGACGTTATATGACCCATTAAAAAACGTACTTAAATAGAAGGCTCCCCCCTTAAACATTCCACTACAGAGTTCTTAATTTCTACTTTGAGTTCCTAACTAAAAATTTCAGTAGCTCATAAGGTTTAATCAATAATGACAGTACTCATATAGTTATTCAAATATATTCTTTAGAAGCATAAATTTAATATTTATAAGCCAAATCATACTCAATATCAATTTTTCTTAAGACCAAGAATCTTTCTGCCTAGTATACAAACCCTCTGTAACACATACACTAACACACGATACTAAGTTCCAATGAATGGTACACACAGACACAATGCAAAAGGGGAACTTCATAAACTTTGGGAGACAAAAACGTCAGCATATTCAGTCAGTTTTAAGCCCTTATCAACACAGTAACACTGGCCAGGGTCTAAGGGGTGTAATGGACAGAAAAACAAACAAACAAACACAAGACCCTAGGTTAAGGGAAGGCATTTCTAAGGAGTGGTTTATTCTGGGTGTAGATATTCCACTCTCCAGCATTACGAGTTATAATGAGCATGTTTGTGTTGGGACAAGGACAAGGATTTGATCCTTAATGAAGGCGTTCCCTGTACTTAATAAAGTCAGGGTGAACAGAAGGCTTAAAAACACCATTAGATCATTTAAAACAAAACAAAACAAAAAACAAAAAACTGGGTGGGTTAGAAACTGAAAAGATTTGGCTTAAAAATACATTACTAAAATATATTACTAAAAATACATTACTAAAAAATACATTACTAAAAATACATTACCAAAAAAATTTGGCTTAAAAAGGCATTACCAAAAATACATACTTAAAGTCTAAAAGACACAGCAAGGTAAATTAGAAAGAAAGGATAAACCACTATAGGTACTCCTATTGGTTGCTTCTTTTACAGGTGATTATTTTTTGTAGTCGATTAGAGTGAGCATCATGTGCTCCCTGTTTTTTATATATACATACATATATAGGTGTTTTTTAAGAACAAATAAATTAATTCACCTTTAAATCTGATCTCTGTCTAACAACCTCCTTCAGAACACCCATGAGAATATCTGTAGCCAATGTCCTTTCATGAGCCTCATCAAGAATTATTACACCATAACGCTCCAAGAGAGGATCATTCATAGCTTCACGAAGTAACATCCCATCAGTCATATACCTATATTGACAAAGAACATGTTAGTTAAGGTTCATTTAGGGCATTTTAAAACTAACCTTCATGACATAAATATGAAATGCAAAGACATCAGATAAGTCAAAATTAAACTCTTATTCAAACCAAGTGTGCTATTGTTTCATAATCAATTGCAAAATTAAGCTTCCAGAAAAACTTTTCAGTGAATATATCAAAGTTATACATTATCAAATCCTGTCAAGTGAGCCTGTAATACTGCAATACATTGAGAAAACAAGGTAAATCTGATGATGGAATATAACAAACACATGGTTTCACACAAATGCCAAAGCAAAATTAGTCACTTAAAAAATTTCTTAAAAACAAAATAAAATTTTAAACAAATATTCAACCTGCAAATAAAACTAAGAAACCATTTTAAGTTGCTTTATCACATTACAGCACTAAAATGTTGTATTTCTTTAAAATCCTAATAATTCCTCACTTAAGCTAACAGACTCCTGGTTCAAAAGGACTAAGAGAGCACAAGTCTACCATCTTTCTTTCCCCAGCCCCATCCAATTCAATAAAATGATGGTAAAGAATCATAAAAAGGAATATATTCATGGAATGAGTAGCAGCATTAGCACTATGGAAATACTGATAAATACATATGGAAGAGAAAAGGCAAATGGCATTAGCTGTATCAATGAAGCAAAGAGGAAAACTAGGCTTAGGGATGGCTCAAGAGAAGACAGCTAATGTGTAATACAGGCACTCAGAAGAAGGGTGGTTTGCAGAATGGCTGTATGGGTCAGCCATCTCCTGTCCATTCCATTCTGGCTGCTACTGTCACTAACACGAAACGCTATCCTACATTTGGCACCTGGACAAATTGCAAATGCTGAAGTCACAGGTCATTCAGTTAAAATACAAATCCATGGTTTTATTTACAGAATTAAAAGCAGTATAAAAATCTGATGTCATTATTTATGACTTCACTATTCTGGCTCTATTTTTTGTTTTGTTTTGTTTTGTTTTGTTTTGCGGTACGCGGGCCTCTCACTGTGTGGTCTCTCCCGTTGCAGAGCACAGGCTCCGGACGCACAGGCCCAGCGGCCATGGCCCACGGGCCCAGGCACTCCGCGGCATGTGGGATCCTCCCGGACCGGGGCGCGAAACCATGTCCCCTGCATCGGCAGGAGGACTCCCAACCACTGCGCCACCAGGGAAGCCCCCTGGCTCTATTTTTGACAAATTAGTCTAATCTAATCTTTCACGGACCAACTTGGTATTTTTAGCTAAGGCCATCTGCTGGAGCACCAAGTTCAGCAAAATGACAGTATACAACCCACAGGAAGCCCTCTCTTTATTTTACCTGAACTTAATTGTAAATTAAGACTTTTGGCAAAGAAATCCATCTTTACTCTTTATATGTTATGTTTCCTTCTTCTTTGGTCCTATTTTAAAAAGGAAGCTACCACATTCCTGGCATCGACACAGCATTACCTGCAAGATTATTTTATATTAAGACCATGAAGCAAAAACAGAGCCAATTAAACTATGACTCAATGCCTTAACCACAGTGCACTATGGTGCATGAATCAGCTACACTATCCTCTAGATGCTCTGAAATATCTTTTATCTCTTTGAGGACATGTGGTGCTTTCTCCTGCCTTCAGATGTTATTACTGACATGAGCTGGGCAGTCCTTTTGCACATTATCTCAGTAGCAAAACATTAATACAGTTTCATCTACTTGTGGATAATTTCCTGAGATTCAACAAAGCTCTTGTCTGTTGCTTTGCAAGGCAAAAAACCCGAACTGGTCACTCTTTGAACAGCAAATATCTGCTTAAATACTATCAAATTTACACTCTACTGCTCAGTTTGCAAGCCAACTCATTTCAACATGGAATCTTAGTGTATTATTTTGAAGATACTTTAATTAACAAATGAACTCAACATATGTAGTTACGGCAATACATATTACTTATTTGAAGTGACAACTTGTACAGCTAGATCAAGTTCAAGCACTGACAACCACCTAACTTCTACCTGCTTAGAAGACCCACATAGACTGTAAAATGCATTCTAATTTCACATATTAAAATTGTGATTAAAAAGCCACTAAAGTATCAAACTTTCACTTGAAAAGTCCTTAAAAAAAAACAAAACACCCTTTTATTTTGATCTTTTCTCATATTCCTCAAACTTCAGACCACCAAAACACTATGGAGGCATCCAAAAGGAGAGCTAACCCAAATGCTCATTCTTTCATATTTTTCTGAGAAGAGGGGAAAGGTTACAAATGGCAGTTTATATATTAAATTAATGGAACTATTATTTGCCTTCTTTTATTAACAAATTGTATTACCTATTACCAAGTTAAATGGTCAACTAAACCTGAACCCTCTGACTTCCAGATTCTACAGACTCCTAATAGTTCAATATTGATTAGATCATCACCCAGTGATCCAATTCTATGACATGTTACAGTTAATTATCTCCTGCATCACCAGCTAATATGGGAAGCTTGCTGTTTGTACAACAGAGAGCTTCAGGAAAAAAGACATTTGTGAAGTTGGAAAATCTCTCAAAGATACAATCAAATTTGCTGCTTTCCCAGTGAAGAAAACTGAGTACTAGCAGTTAACTTTTCCAGGGTCTCAAAACCAGTTAAACAGCTTACTAAGACTAGGTATCAGTGTACTGATTCCCAATCCCAGGCCCCTCCTACACTAACACACTCTCCTAAAAGTCCCAGATAAATAAATGAAAAAGATACCTGGTGATTTGCTGTACTGCTAGATGTATGAAACCCTTTGCTAAAAAAAACAAAGTAACCTGAAACAGAGCACAAAAAAGGGAGAACCAGGTAGGTACTGGTGGTCCTATTAAAACCCTAACCATTTTCTTTTAGTTAGGTCAAGTTTTACTACCTTTCATAGTAGTGATAAAATACTTAACCCAGACTAAGGGGTGAGCCATAAAAATAGGGGGTCACAATAATAAATTGTAATTACATTATTCTGAAGTTTCAGTAATGGACTAGTAAACAAAAATTGCACAGGACGGCTGAACTCTACATTTTACTGGATACCCTATTCTCCAGTGTTTTTTTAACTGTCTTAGGACAAAGACTAGCTTAAAAAGTCATCAGCATCACCTGGGAACTGGTTAGAAATACAGAACTGGCCTCACCTCAGACCTACTTAATCAAAAATTCTGAAGGTGAGGCATAGCAATCTGTGTTCTAACAAGCTTTCCTATGATTCTGATGCTTGCTAACTTGTGGAAAGCACTAGTCTAAATTAATCAAGTTAAACAAGAGGCAGGGTATTCCCTGGCGGTCCAGTGGTTAGGACTCCAAGCTTCCAATGCAGGGGGGCCAGGTTCAATCCCCGGTTGGGAACTAAGATACCGCAAGCCGTGTGGCATGGCCAAAAAAAAAAAAAGTCTTTGGCGCTATTAAAATAAAACTTAAAAAAAAAAAAGAGGCAGATTAAGCAAAGTAGATGGTTAAGGTGGCAAAAACATCCTTGGAGCAAGTCAGAAACAGTCCCTATTTCCAAACAGGACTGTCTATATAATAAAACAAAGCAAAAAAACCCGGTGTGCTAAGTACTATCAATTTAGCTTAAGTATTTTTTGCAGTCAATGCGCACAGGCAGACGGCATGGTACAAGCCAACCGCAAACTCTGATCCCAACCAATGTCACAAATTCTGGTATAAACAAAGCACTTTAAAACATTATGTACTGCTAACGTGTTATTTGTTTATAGTTTTCTTTACATATATTTATAATTTTTGAAACATCTCAAGTAGTCAGATTCAAAGAAAAGTCATAAAGGGAAAAAAGATCCACAAAAAGGTGACAAATGCTTTGCAAAATGAACACCAGAAATTAAAAAAAAATTTTTTTTTTTTTGCGGTACGCGGGCCGCTCACTGTCTTGGCCTCTCCCGTTGCGGAGCACAGGCTCCCGACGCGCAGGCTTAGTGGCCATAGCTCACGGGCCCAGCCGCTCCGCGGCATGTGGGATCCTCCCGGACCAGGGTATGAACCCATGTCCCCTGCATCTGCAGGCAGACTCTCAACCACTGTGCCACCAAGGAAGCCCTAAAAAGTTTTTAATAATAAACTATGTATTATTTATAACTTTAATGAATGTCAACAAGTAATGCTCAAGTTATGAGTGATGAAAAACTGACTAGGGCTTCCCTGGTGGCGCAGTGGTTGAGAGTCTGCCTGCCAATGAGGGGACATGGGTTCAAGCCCCGGTCCGGGAGGATCCCACATGCCGTGGAGCAACTAAGCCCGTGCAACACAACTACTGAAGCCCACATGCCCTAGAGCCCAGCTCCACAACAAGCCACCACAATGAGAAGCCCACGCGCCACAACAAAGAGTAGCCCCAACTCGCCGCAACCAGAGAAAGCCCGCGTGCAGGAATGAAGAAAAAAACCTGACTGTATGGGTAAGCAATCCTCAGTAACAGTGGTGGGGGGGGGGGGGGGGGGGGGCAATAATAAAAGACTCCCTGCCTCAGCGCCACCCCCCCAATTCCAGACTGATCAAAGATGTTTAAGACAAAAACATACTAGAGTACAGAATACATGGAGGCTTATTTAAAACAACCTTGGCCAGGGTGTGATGTAAAATCCACATTAAAAAGTGGTTAAACGCTTGTATAAAATTCGTGTTTCTGCAAGGCATGAAATGTCATAAACAAGGCAAGGAAACAAATGGCAAACTAGGCAAAAACTGCAGCTCATATCCAGAATGCCAAACTGCTAAAAGTTCATACAAATCAGTAAGAAAAAGGCCGACCAACCATAGAACAACCATAGGACAAAGAATAGAAAGTTACCAAATTTCATCAATCCTGTAATACTGTATATTTTTAAAATTTTCCTTCTCTGTGATTGGCATGCATTTTATTTTTATTTTTTCCACTCATGATTTTTTAAATTGAAGTATAGTTAATTTACAATGTTGTGTTAGTTTCTGCTGTACAGCAAGGTGATTCAGTTATACATATACATACTTTTTAAATATATATTCTTTTCCATTATGGTTTATCATAGAACACTGAATATAGTTCTCTGTGTTATACAGTAGGACCTTGTTGTTTAAAGCATACATTTTGAAATAGCACCTGTCAACCAGGTAGCAATACTCCTGGAAAGATGAAAAAAGCATCTCAGATTCCAAAAAAAAATACAAATGGCCCATAAATACATGTAAAGATGCTCAATTTCATACAAAAGAAATGCAAATTAAAACCATAATGAGATTCTATTTTTCACTTACAATACTAAGATAAAAAAAAAAGTTCCACGACGAAGTGTTGGCAAGAGCATGGAAACTGACGCTCATTTTCTCATCCCTTACTGGTCTGAGTAGATAAAATCTCTGTGAAGGGAAATCTGGCCACAGCTAATAAATTCAAACACACCCTTTGATCCAACCAGTTTCATTTTTAAGAAACTCATTTCACAGATATACTCACCTGTACACATGTGTGAAAAAATGTGTGTACAAGATTGTAAGGGAGTACCTAGGGCAGCAACTGATTTTAATAACAAAAACTGTAAATTTGAGTGTCCATCAGAAGAATTAAACTATGCAGCCATTAAAAAGAATGAGGCGGGCTTCCCTGGTGGCGCAGTGGTTCAGAGTCTGCCTGCCGATGCAGGGGACACGGGTTCGTGCCCCGGTCCGGGAAGATCCCACATGCCGCGGAGCGGCTGGGCCCGTAAGCCATGGCTGCTGAGCCTGCGTGTCTGGAGCCTGTGCTCCGCGACAGGAGAGGCCACAACAGTGAGAGGCCCATGTATCGCAAAAAAAAAAAAAATAAAAAAAATAAGAGGCAACTTTGTTTATTGATCTACAACAACCTCCAAGATAAATATAAATGAAATCAGCAGCCATACGTCTTGAACCAGCCCTACTATAAACTCTGAATTAATCTGTTCTGAAAATCCTAGTTACACGGTGCTTTTCCAATACTGTTAGGGTTTTGGTTACCTTTCGAAGTATAGGCTTTATCCTGGCATGATTAAATATGCATGTAAATCAAAACTATGTTCTTAGAGGATCCAAAATTTGTCTCAGTATGACCCAAAGAAATTCTTGGTATCTGCTTCAAAGAGTATTTAGTATAAATGACAGGCACTGTTCATTCTGAGTAATTAGACTTACTGCTTCACAAATACTTACACATAACTATATGGAGAGATGAAGAATGAGGATGGAGAGGAATAACAACACATACAGTAGTTAAGAACACATCCTTGTTGCAAGACAAACCTTGATCAAGTCCCTGCTTTCTTACTGGTGTTCAACCTTGAACAAGTTCAACTTCTCTAATACTCCATTTGAAAAATGAGAATATGGTAGCTATTGTTTAAATTAAATAAAACAATGTATATAAAACACCTAACTGCACCAACTGCCTGGCACTTGGTAAGTATTCAATACAGTAGAACTCTACACTACACTCTTAACTAACCTCCACCTAATGAATGAATCCTTGGGAAAACCACCCTTACTCTACAAACATACTGTAGTATAACTACACTTTTGTCCCTGCCAGTTGGGACAACATAATCATATGTGACATGATGATCAACTTTTAGAACAGAAAAGAGAGTTGTACGTATGTATCCTAAGTTGTATGCTCCAGAAAAGCTTGAAAAAGATAAATCACACACACAAAAACTATCAAATGTGTGAGATAACTACAGAAGAGTGAAAAGTGTCTGGAATTCCAGAATTCCAAAAGACTGAACTCTCTTAAATTCCAGAAAACAACACCTGTGTACTTTGCAAGTGTTTGAGGTTTAGATCCCACCTTTAGAACTAGACATTTTACTAAGTAATGGAACTCCAAAGGGCCCATATTCAAGGAAATGGGTTGGTCCTACATTAACAGATTGACGAATGAATGTATGGGTTTTAAGCTAAAATAAAATGTTTAACATTTTCATAAATTTTCTATTTACCACTGTTTTTATTTTATTTTAAATTTTGACTGCGTTGGGTCTTTGTTGGTGCACATGGGCTTTCTCTAGTTGCGGTGAGCAGGGGCTACTCTTCGTTGCGGTGCACAGGCTTCTCATTGCAGTGGCTTCTCTTGTTGCAGAGCATGGGCTCTAGGCACGCAGGCTTCAGTAGTTGTGGCTCACGGGCTCTAGAGCGCAGGTTCAGTAGTTGTGGCGCACAGGCTTAGTTGCTCCACAGCATGTGGTATCTTTCTGGACCAGGGCTTGAACCCGTGTTCCCTGCATTGGCAGGCGGATTCCTAAGCACTGCACCACCAGGGAAGCCCTACCACTGTTTTAGATTAACCCACTACAATCCAGTCAAGTGACATATGTGTCTCTATTAAAGAAAAGCTACCCATATTAAAATGCCTACACAAACAGGTTTGTGTCTGGTAATTTCTTCAAAGTTATAATGGATCAAGACTTCTGAAAGAGACAATGACTAAAAGAAGTACTTACACACTTTCCTACCACAAAACCTATTTTTGTTTAACGCCCCTATCCGTAGAATAATTTTTTAATGACAATAGTAAGGAACAGAAAAATAACAAAGCTAAAACAGTTTGCATTTATCAGGAATAATATTCAGAAGATAGAACTACATAGAGTACAGTGATTTTATAAAATATTGTTCTTTTCACCAGCAAATATGGTGAGTCTAAACACCCTACCCTTCCTTCACAATGCCAACACTATGAAATGGTTGATTACCAAAAAAAAAGCAAACAATTTTTAAACATGCTTACAGTGAATGCTATTATACTTATTAAAGAGCTACTGATAGTTATCAAATAGCTTCATCCATCAAAACAATTTTTTTCCAATATCAGTTAGTACTTCTGTATGCCATGTGCACAAAAAAAGTTGATCATACATTTTAAGTATATAGAAGTCAGTTTAAAAAATGAAGTTTTTTACTTCTTTTAAGTGACCTGGCTATTTCTGGACTCATCACTAACTTAAGAAAGTCTTCTTGTGCATGTCCAAAATAGCTAGCACTGTATGTCTCAGTTCTATGAATTTATTTTAGACTTCACAAACCTGACCCACAAGAACACAGCCATTTAAAAAAGCAAGACATTTTGTTGTTCAATATTAAGATCTCCTAAAGGACAGCTCACATACAATCCACTAAAGCACAATCTAATTTTACTGTGTAGAAAAATAAAGGCGGGAGCATCCAATCTGATTCCGCAGACATCATATTAGCAAATAATGGTGGTTAAGAATGAAATAATGACTGAGTTTTTTCTTTCAATGTCCAATATTTGTTTAATAATCTATTAAGTTGTTAGAACATAAATACTTATTAGGTTCTTAGAACCAAACTACTAAATAAACAAGAATTCTGAGTTATTTCTTTAGGCCTAGGGTGTCATGAAAAAACTCCTGACATTAAGCATGCTGCAAATCAAAGCAGCATGGGAACTTCTACTCTACTTAAAATCTAGCTTATCTACCTAGTTAATTTGCCCATTTAAGTCTCTCCATCCTTCTCAGCTCAGATGAAATACCACCTCTTCTGTGAAATCATCTACACAATTCATGTGAAATCATCTACACAATTCATGTGACATTCAAACTACCTTCTTAATTGCTTCATAGCTTACCTCCCCAACCTAGTCAGAAAAGAGCCAGCAACACTAGCTCGGTTCCTTTATATACATAATGATCCTTTCACTGGTAAAGGGATAAAGATTTATATAGGCTCACGTTCAGTCTGACATATTCTTAGCAAAAGCATTACCCAGTATGAGCAACACTAATCTTACTATAACCACAACACTATATTTAGCATGATATCAGTTACAATGAGAACAAATCACTATTAAATGTAAACAGTCACATGGAAAGGTACTATACAGTACTTGGAATAATTTGCAATCTACAATGTTTTAATGCAATTCTAATATCAAAAAAATGGACAGGGACTCCCCTGGTGGTCCAGTGGTTAAGAATCCACCTTCCAATGCAGGAGACATGGGTTCAATCCCTGGTCGGGGAACTAAGATCCCACATGCCGCCGCAGGGCAACTAAGCCCGCCCGCCACAACTTCTGAGCCCTCTCGCACTAGAGCCCACACACGAGAGAGCCCACGTGCCAAAACTGAGCCCTCGCACGGCAATCAGAGAAGCTTGCGCGATGCAACAAAAGATCCCACGTGCCCCAAACTAAGACCCGACGCAGCCAAATTAATTAATTACTTATTTTAAAAATGGACCAAAAAAGCCAGACAGAAAACATCAAATCACACTTATCAAGTATATATAGCCTCATAGTTATTAACTGAAATGCTGAAGATCAGCAGCCAAAGAATACAGCTTTATTTTGGCAAACAGCCAAAATACATTTGGTATGTGTTTCAGAGTTAAGGATCTCATTAAGCAAAAGAAATTAATAGAAAAATAAGGAAACTAAATCATTTTTTTCAAAATATACTGCATGCAAATTTTCATAACTTTTGAAGGAAATGTTCTCCCATCTTCACAACAGAATTTACAAAGCTAGGATCAATGTGTAGGTTCTACTTAGTGTTTTTTTTTAATTTATTTGGCTGCGCCAGGTCTTAGTTGCAGTATGCAGGATCTTCAGTTGCAACGTGCGGATCTAGTTCCCTGACCAGGGATTGAACCCGTGCCCCCTACACTGGGAGTACGAAGTCTTAACCACTGGGCCACCAGGGAAACCCCCTACTTGGTGTTTTTAAAGATGTTGGCACTGTAAACAAAAGAGACTTCTATAATCCCTTGCGAGTGCCTAAGTATAAACACAAGCATCAAATGTAATACTATATGCAGACCTTTAGGAAATCAAGTTAGCTTTCTATGAATTAACAAAAGCCAACAGAATTTCAATTCTAAGGTGACAACAGTGATTTTTTTAGTCTCTATGACAGGAACTGCTTAAGTGGTAAATAGCCACATTTACTCTTTATTCCCACCCCTTTCTAAAGATCCACTAAGACCGCCTTTCCCTAACTTCAGTGCTACACTTGAATTAGAACAAAGCCTACCATATAACAGATGTTCAATAAAGTAGTTTATAATTGATGTTTGTATAATTAATGACCTCTAATGACCAGATATCTGTTTCCACATCTTACCTTCAGTCCTAAAAGAATATTTGGATTCATTGATTAATTTCATATTGACAAGTAACGTTTAATTCAAGCTAAAACTCCCAAATTGTAATTCAATTGTTGTATTAAAAGGAACTTTATTAAATTGGTTTTATAAGTCCATTTTAAATTAACCAGGTTAACTGGTTAATAAGATCCAATAATTTCTCAAACTGGAAATCTTCCACCACTATCAGCAGCAGCAAGAGTAGAAATGTTGACTTAGCACTTGCTGGGTAACAGGAATTACTCCATGGGCTACACACAAATTACACATGTGATCTGAGAACAACCCTAAGATGTAGTTGTTATTATCAGCTCCATCTTCTGAAAAAAGCAATAAGCTCAGGGGAGATTAATTACGTGGCCAAAATCACACCTAATAAGTGGCAGAGCTAGGACACAACTCAGGCACTGCAATCCTAGAGTCTGTGCTCTACAATCTCTTTCCTTTTGACTCTCTTCTCAAGTCAACTTTTCAGAACAAGACTGTCTTGTTGGAAACCCACTCTGGAATCTCTAAGTAGTCCTTATAAAGCTGGTGCTTCGAACTGTTGTTTCCAGGGGTCCCAAAGAATTTGCTATGGCAATGTCTGATAAATCCTCCCCAAGGGTCAACCTTAGATACTCTATTTTACTGGGTTCTTATATTTGTTAAATATTTTTGGATTCTCTTTCATCTTCTTGCCTAGATTGTCTTTTGGAGATTATAAAAATTCTGCAAGTTTCCGATCCATGTTCCATGGAAAAGCACTTCCTTGGCTGGTTTGCTCAAAACTTCTCTCCCTCAAGTTTTACAAAGGGCTTACCACACCTTAAAACCCAAGGCTTTATTTCTCCCTGTCACTTAATTAAATTTCAGCTATGTCCTGTCTTTTAACTTTCCTTGATTTTCTAGCATCTTGTCCTGAAGTTATATAAAAGATAAACATCTCAGGATAGTGCACAGTCATACAGAGCTAAAAGCATGTGTCCTCCAATAAAGAGCTGCAACCCTTTCTGCTTCATCAACATTATCCTGGGTTGAGTTCTTGGTCTTGTGACATCCCAAAATTGAAATGAATCTGATACCCAAAAGCAAAAGATTCAGAATAAAAGGCAAATTATGTACATAAAATCACTATACCTTCTCCACCAAGACAAGTTTAAACAAATCAGGGAAAATGTCTTTCCATGAAAATTCTACCCTTTCCATGATTATATTTAAGATTCACCCTTAGTCTACATTGTAGTGACAAATTTTCACACTCCTCTGCTGCCCCTTCCGTGTCCTCAGAATTTTTTTTTTTAAAGGATTCATGCACAAGACATGTCTACAGATACAGACACAAACTCTCTTCCCAAAGGGTTTATGTTCCAATTAGGTAAAGAAAAAAACAAAAAAACCCCAATCTCTGATCATCCATACTGTCTACAAACCAGTCCTGAAATATCTCAAAAGCCATCTGCCATGGAAATGCTGATTCACACAAATGAGTTGGATACTTTAAATAATATGCAGACTACAGTGCCTTCAAGCAAAAAGTATGATTTTTTCCCCCTTCAGAAAATAAGTTTTTAAAAATGATGTTCCATGTGCCTAGAAAGATCTGCTTCTCTGTACCCCAATCCCTACTCCTGGCAAACCATTACTTTTAGTTCAGTCCTTGACTTAAAATTCTGCCTTCTCTTTTCTAGTCTCAACTGAATTCTCAAATGATGCTTTCCTATACACTCCAAAATTCTCTTTCAGAGCCTAATCATAATTTTAGATTTTATATTTACTTTTTTATTTGCTTTACGTAGACAGGAACCAGATTTACTACTATACCTAGCACTGCCCAACACACAGAAGGTACTCAATTATTAACTGACTGAATTAATAAGCATTACTGGATTCCCTCAATATCAAAATCTCTCAGTAATTTGGCAGTTTGAGGAAAAAAAACAGAAAGGAAGCATACCACCTAAAATAACAGCGAAATTAGCTACTAAATTAATAACTTAAATATTATGATGTTTTCCCGAAAGTTCAAGACTACTAAACTGCTCTATTCCCTTAAAAGTTAACAGCTCCTTCACAAAGAATGAAGAATGGATTTCTTAAAATTTGTTACAAGTCCAACTACAAAGTGTTTTAAATCCTGTGCAAAACTGTTATCAACCTCTTCCTAATATTAAAATGAATTAAGATATTTTTCACTGACTCATCACAAATTTGGCAACTTAATCTTTCTGACTATTCTGGTCTTCTTATTGCTACCTCATGAGGTACCTCTCCCAATAATGTGCATTCCAAGATGGCCAAAGGAACATAAATATACTGCAAAAGAAATACTTTAGGGAGGGAAAAAAAAAAAAAAGATGGGAGCAGGCAAACACACAACAAACAAAATATAAAAACATTTAGCAGTGGTGGTTTTGAAAAGTAACTTGTCTACTGGGACTAGATAGCTATTTAAGGCTAGTCTAACATACTGTGCACTAATTTACACTAGATCCAATCCTCTAAAATAGCATAATATTAGACCTAGAACCTAGACATATATGTGTCCCAAACACTGAAGAAACTATCTTTGGACCATTAATCTGTATAAAGATGATTTAAAGATATAATTAGGCTAAAGTACTCTCAAACTTAATTAGTAAACACGTATTTGTTCAGTATACACAACGAATGAGGAAGGGCATGGTTAAATTCTCAGCTCCTGAGACAGAATCTTTGTAAGTTAGTCCTCTTTACCATCCTTCTATGGGTGAAAATTAAAGGCTTCTTCTGGCTACACAGTAGATACATAAGCATTTTATATCTATATATGAAAATAGTTTATGGAGGGTACTGATAGTTGTCTGATGTATTCACTCTTCCTACCCAATTAACTATGTAACCGATCCTCATTAAGTTAAAGCTTTAAATGTTTTGAACACTGGGTTCTCAAGAAATGAGTTTATAGATGACTATACAAAATACATACAGGGATTCGTAAGACACTGCACTTAATGAAGCACTTCCATTAGTTAAAACTACCACTAACCCTGTACTACTAGGATTTGATATCACTTAAAGATAATACCAAGTCAGCTTCTAGCTCTTCAGAAGATTCTAGAAGAAATTCCAATAAGCTTACCCTGTCAAGAATTAAAGTTTTTTAAATTTTATTATAGCCTCCAGAAACCATTCCATTAAAAAAATATCACAATGCCAAAGATAGTTTCATTTTGAGCTATCATATGTTACTTGTCACTCCCTATTAACTGAACCAAAATCTTCCACAAGCATACACCTTTTAAAAGCCTACCACTTCCTACTACAAACACACACAACACACCTTCTGTCCCAACACTGCATGTAACTTTCTCATCTCCGAATTTCCAAATTCTGTTCCCCTGCTCAACTGTGGCTTTAAAAAAAAAAAATTCAATGCATACTGAATCAAATTTTAGAATATTCCTCCTCCTAAAGGTGAGTAAAATCTGCCTTTTATTATCCTCAATTGCTTGACATTATCTAATCTTAAATAAAAAAATCATAAGTTAAGATTTTGCTTATGTAGTGTTTTTGTCAATTATATTGTAATTACGACCAACCAATAATGTGATTACACTAAACTAAAAAGATTTATTCAATGAAGATTAAGGTTTAAGCCAAAAACATGTCTCATAAAGTCATAAAGACAAGCTGAAGTAAACACCTAAGTTCAATTGCTATTAAAAATGCAACAACCTGAAGTTCTAATAAAACAGTATATCAAAGAAACTAAGAAATTGAAATGAAATTTGAGGGTAACAATGTTCTGATTATGGAAAAATTTTAAGTTGTGATATCACAGTTACATTTCAAGAAATCTTATCTTCGAGAGATGCATTGAAATATTTAGATGAAAGTGTATGATGCCTAGGATTTACTTCAAATTATATGGGACATATAAAAGGTTGAGATATGGATGAAATAAGATTGGCCAAGTTTGAAGATGCAAGACAAATAAACATGAGTTCATTACAGTATTATTCTACTTTTACATACATTTGAAGTTTTCTGTAAAATATACAGTTTCCCCCATAACACAGTATGTACCTCTGCCATCAAAGACTCATGTCACTGTCCATGTAACATTTTATTCCCAATTGTCTTTTAAAAACAACCTGAGGGAGAAGATTGTATCATGACAAGGAAATTGTTTTTAACAAATGATTGAAATGTCATACATACACAGAATAAACAAATTTTAAAAAGGGGAAGATTTTCAAAAGCATTACCATCAGGCAACAAACATCACTACTTACGCAGAATGGAAGTGTTAAGATGAAGATAAAAAACTAGGGAAATTAAAGAAAATGTTAGAAAAAAGATCAGTATGGTTGTCAATCATGTGCACCATGGTATAATGAAGAGGAACGAGGTCTTTGAGCAGACTCCAAGAGTATATCACAAGACAAAAGATTCCTCCTTTTAGCTCATAACATATGCATGGTAATAGCTGTACAGTTAACATTAAAAGCTCTCTCACCCAAATAAATCATACCCCTTCCCACACATCATTTGTTCTAAAAGTAACTGTCCTTTACTAAATATATCATTTTACTTTTCTATCATATTTAAATGATACAACATTTCACCTAAGATATTGCACCAAGTAACTAAAAAATCTGACCTTTGAACTTCAATGACCACTGAATAGCTATACATATATTACTACCAAGAAAAAGAATCCATATTAAAAAGTCATCTAGTAAGCATAAGAAGGTCTAATCTGGATTATTCTAAAGTCAGATGGCTTGAGACTCCACTAGCAAAGTCCCCTATCTAGTGGCAGAAAATAAAAACAGAGGGGAAAAAAGTGTTCATTTTTAAAGATAATACTTACTTAAGAATGGTTTTTGCACTACTGCAGTCTTCAAATCGAATGGAGTAACCAACTTCCTGGCCCAACATCACATCCATTTCATCAGCAACTCTCTGGGCCACACTCATTGCAGCCACTCTCCTGGGTTGGGTACAGGCAACTCCTCTTTTGGGTCCTGGTAATGATCGCATGTACTCCACACACCACTGTGGAATCTATCAAATAATTTCACATTTAAATTAATTCTACTCTGCCTGTACATCAGGTATATTTAACATGAAGTGTTTTATCTCATTCTAATAATTTAAAACAAAATTCAATTTAGGCACACCACAAATTATTACTTATGACTTATAATAGCATGAGCTCTCCAAGCCAAGGAAGGGTCATGTATTAACACTGATATGTCATAACTGTACTCCTCAGTGAGCTAGGTCCACTGAGGCTTTGCTGAACATGCTCTATGGTGTCAGTGTTCCACCACCAAGCATTTCTCTCTGCACTGGAAAAATTCCAACTTATGAAAATTCTACTTCATAACAAATGTTAGTTCCCAAAAATATTCTAAGAAACTGTAACTTAAATTCCTATACAATTTAAGTTACAAATTCAGCTCATACTTGGTAAGCCAGCAGAATCTAACTCCTATCCTTCTCCCCTCAGAAGTATGCACAATGGAAACACCTTAGGTACATCTTAAAAGTTAATTTTAGTTAACTATCAAACTCAAATTCAATAGGACCTATAGAAGCAGCAACAGCACTTCCCTGAAGGAGGGAAATGAAGGGTAAACAAGGAAGAAAAAAAAAAAAAAGACCAACAAGCATAAGTAGTTGGTTGTTGCCATGATGACACTGCATTTCCTGGCTGTTCCATTATCAATAGAAACTAAGATATTTGATAATTTAATGGTTCTTCTCTACTCACTTACCTGTGAAAGAACCATGGGAAAAATCTAAGTGCTTACTACATTAAATTGGAATCCACTCCTACAAGAAGGACATGATGGATCTCCATCAAAGCCTCCAAAAGCCTAACAGATTTTAATGCTACAGGAAACGTGGCATTTTTTTGGTATAGGATTTGTACAGTGATATTTGAAGAATACTAGTTGTACTATTACTACTTTTTTTTTTTTTTGTGGTACACGGGCCTCTCACTGTTGTGGCCTCTCCCGTTGAGAAGCACAGGCTCCGGACGCGCAGGCTCAGCAGCCATGGCTCACGGGCCCAGCTGCTCCGCGGCATGTGGGATCTTCCCGGACCGGGGCACAAACCCGTGTCCCCCGCGTTGGCAGGCGGACTCTCAACCACTGCGCCACCAGGAAAGCCCTATTACTACATTTTAGTTAGGTTCCTTCTGCAATTTTGTTTGGAGAATTTCACTTTCTGATAGGCACAAAAAGATAACCAAAAACGGCTAACTATTCTTAATGGTTTTGAGTCAAAGTTTAATAGGAGTATGTGGAAAAAGCATTTGCATGAAATTCACTATTTACAGTTGTTTCCCTTTGAATACCCCAAATCCCTGCAATCCTAGGTATCCATGTACCTTAAGTATTTAAAAAAAAAAAAAATACTAATCCAAAAAATCACAAATCTTGTTTTGCGTTCACCTGCCCTTCTTCTCCACTAACTGCTACTAAATAAACTCATCTCTGAAATAAGGTTAATCATATAAGACCACAGAAGAGCAGTATGAAATAAATGTAACTTTGGCTATGAGACAAAGGGACAGAGTTTTAAATACTGAACCCACCTATATCTACAGTGTAACCTAGGGCAACCCACTAAACCTCTCATAAATCAAAGCCTCATTTTGCTCATCTGTAAAATGGTGATTAACAACTTCCTTGCATGGCTGTTGAAAAACTTAAATGAGATAATACAAACTAATAGTGCCTGGCTTTACCCAATTGCTGACTAAATGGGTGCTATTAATACTACACAAACTAGATAAACCAGTTGAAATAATTATTAAAAATATAATATTAATAAGCTTAGAGTTATATCTTTTCATGTATTCTTTAAATTTCCATAAGGTGATAAAAATAAACCAACAGTTTTAGCTTCTAACATCAGCATTACATTTCCTCCGTTTAAAAAGAAAAACCATACTTAGGCTCAGTCTTATATTATATAACAAAAGCCTCCAATCTGGGTTGCTATTGTAGCCTTCAAAATGTCTCCATGAAATACTCAAATTGACAGACTTGTGGCATTGTGTAACTTAAATTATACACATACAGGATAACCTGTACATGTAGTATGCTCAAATCTAAACATGTTCACAGGTACATAAACATGGAAAATCAGGCCCGTAGGAAACACAGCAATTATTTCTGCGTGATAAGTAATTATTAAATTCATTTCAACACTTTCCTGAATTTTCCAAATTTTCTACAATAGCCAGGGGCTGCTATTTTTGTAAAATCTAAGAAATTTTCTGATGGATCAGGCTCAAGCATCTGAAAATGAAAATATGGTTACCTCGCTCATAGCAAGAAAATGCAAATTAAAAATTACACTGAAATACCATTTTTCTCCTGTCAGATTTGCAAAAGTTCAAGTTCAGTAGTACACTCTAGTGGTTTCCCACATATGCTCTCATACATACTCACGGAACGGTAAACTGATACGTTCCCTATAGAAGGCTATTTGGCTGTACGTTCCACAACTATAATCCATCTTCTGACCCAATAATTTCTACTTCTGAGAATTTATCCTAAAGATATACTTGCCCATGGAAAACAACCATGAGAAGCAGCCTAAATGTCTATAACATGGGCCTAGTAAATAATGGTTCATCCATGTTTGAAAAATATCCTAAATATATTTCTAATACAACACTAACATGTATGTTTAGTTCAGGGGTGGGGAGGACGGGGACACTATTGGATGGAGGTCACAAGTAAAAAGACTTTACTTAGCTCTTCTATTTTTTTTTTCTAAAGAATAGATAATATTCACATAGTTCAAAACAATTATAAAAACAAAGAAATGAAAATGACAAAAACAAAACCACTCCAATGGTTCAGCTCTCTCCACCCAAGCACTGGAAAACAAACCTTGTGCCTCCAAATATGTACCACCCCAGATTCAAAGTGGGTGGGAGAGTATCACTGCCGTAATTTACATAATAAAACTGGAAAAAAACAGCACCGCTGTTTTTCCAAAGAGACTCAGGAAAACAGGTACTCCCTACAGGATTCCAACCCCATAAGTCACTAAAAGTTGCTAAACATAAAAGCAGCTATGCTTCAAAAAGTTCTGACAGACAGCCAATGAGAATAACCACCAGAACCAAATACGCAACATTTAGTAAACATAAACATTAATGAAGTACGTACTGTGGTATTCAATAACTCACCTGTGTTGTTTTACCAGACCCAGTCTCACCAACAAGTACAAAGGATTGATGTCTAACCAGAATATCTGTAAACCTATCCTTGTACTCCCAAACAGGGAGCTGAAGCCGTTTCTTCAGAATATCATAGTATCGAGGCGTATGGGGTAAGTTGGTAAATGGATTAATGCACTGTGGAAGTGATGTGTGTCCTGCATGTCCGGTGTGTGTAGAATGAGCAGAATGTGTTGAATGTGCTGAATGTGCCGAGTGGGTTGAGTGAGCTGAATGGGAAGCTTTTAAAGGTGGTAATCCAGCACTGATAAGCATAGCATTCGTGGAAGCTCGCAATTCTTTCTCCTTTTCTTTCTCCCTCTCCCGCTCTCTATCTCCTCTATCTCGTTCTCGTTCCCGATCTTTAGACCGATCTTCACGATCACGGTCACGATCTCGATCCTTCCTAAAAAAAAAAAAAAATTTATAACTCAGATTCCAAATTTTATGCAAAATGTTCATAGAGGCGTTATAGTCACAAGAAAGTAAAATGTCCAACAACCAAATAAACTGATATAAAACTCGAAGTATCAGAAACAATGAAAAAGAACTTGTAATCAAGTATCCTCCATGCCTTATCCATAAACATCTTTCCCTTCCTTAATGATGCTTCAAATTCTATTAAGGAACAGTCTCTTTCCACCTTTAGCCATTCTGCATGTAAAATCCTTTCCTTCTTAGAAATTAAAAACTGAGGGCAGTGGGAAAAAGGTAGGGACAAATTAGGCAAAAAGAGAATGGCATCAGAGTCTTTCCCAGATTCTCCTTCAGGTTACATGAAAAGGTATTTTCACACTGAAAGTATGTTCAAAATTTAGCAAGAACTAAGTCTTTTATTGCTTCTGGCCTCAAAGACAATTCCACCTCACATTACAGTAATACAAACAAAATTCAGCACAAAATTCCGAGTTAAAGAATTAGCAAGTTTATTTTCCTAAGTTAACGCTTTCCAAATTTTGTTCAAAATGCATATATTGCTCTATAAGGAAAACTAAAACTTTTTATTCTTGTTTTCATTGTTTACTCTTGCATGTATCCTTAACAGCAATAGTAAAAAACACTGGAAGTACTTTGTAAAACCTATGTATACTTTGATCATCCATAAAGGAAAAGTAGCTCATTTAAAAACAAGCTTCACTGAACACTATTAAGTTGTTTAAAATGTTTAAATTATGCAGATGACCACCATATTAACCTTAGGTCATTTAGCCAATTCCAGCATCTACTTCTAGATACTAGAGATGATCCCTAACCAGTAAGAATTTTAAAATTATCTATACTTATTCATTTTACTAATCTAGTTTATTTCAGACTAAATCCTATAGCAGACAAATGTGCCACAAGGTGTTTGGACTCATTTGAAATAGTGAGGCAACTTGGAACCATGACACAAGCTGCTAAACATGTCATTGTTCCTTATCCATAACACACACAAGACATACAAATTTCCCATGCCCCAATTATCAGTAGCAGACTAGGGAAGACCATTCATTCTGATGTAATGGCAAATCAGCTGGGCAACAGTTACTCCCCTTCGTAGAATACAGCTCAAATGCTGAGCCCAGCATGAGTTAGGATGGTTCCCCAATTACAAAAATGGTAAGCTGACCAATTATATTTGATATTGTCCCTTCTAAAATGAATAATTCTATTCCACAGGAACTTGCCTAAATAGAGAAAAGCCTTATTATATGTTCACAAATATTCATACACACATATATTTTTTACATATATATAATCTTTTCATGTATGTATATATAAAAAGCGATCCTCCCTTCCCCCAACCCAATGTTCACCTTCTACAGAATTACAGGACATACAAGCTAGGATCAGAGCTTCTCATCCCATGTGGCATAAAGAGAAAGAAATCAAAGGAACCTAAAGGATAACCTACTCAGCATACAAACTGAAGTCCCACAACTCAGAACTTAAGCTTCCTGGCCTATCTTCGCAATATACCATCAACCATCCTTTCTTTGCTTCTCTCATTCTGCTCCAGTTTAACGTGCTTGTAATTAAATAAGTATTTGCACAGCTCCAAAATGTGAATGAGAAAAAGTTTACAACAGGATAGATAGATACGTGTCCAGCAAAGTGAGAAGCACTGTAGTCAGGAATGGATTCAAAGACTAGACATTTTATAGTTCATAGAACATAAAGAATCCTTAAAGAACATCTGGTCTAAATAATACATGTTTTTCAAGGGCCTACTTCACCAGAAACTTTATTACCAAAAATAACTGCAACAGAGGAAGCATAAAATACATTCTGAAGACACAAAGATTAACTGCTGACCATGAATTGGGGTTTAACTCTAATATAAGAGTAAAAGGAGCACGAGCACCTAGATCACAGTTGCATAACCACTGGAAAGGTATAAGCCTCAATTTACTAATCTGCAAAGCGAGAAGTATTAATAAAATAGTCTCTTAGATTAAAATTAGAAAGCAAATTCAATCACCTAGAAATGTTGCCTGTGATTCCAACTACCCACCTTCAACAGGAAAGGGAAGATAAAAATTAGGGTCAGTGGAGGGGGGGGCTCAAACCCACTGCTTCATAAATATATGCAGAGTATTGTGTATATGCATGTTTTCTTTTTTAAACAGGCACCTTTATTATAAAGGAGTTTGTTACTTAGAAGATTTACTAATCGAGGTATAATGCTTAAAAAACTAATTATCAAAGCAGTGATCACTTAGCCACAATAATGGCAGGGAGAGACACAACAGGACACATTTGTTTAGCATGTGGTTCAGTATTTTATCTCAGCTTAATCCTGGCTCAACACTTAAGCTATATGACCACATTTATTTCTTTCCTCATCTTTAAAAAGCTCTTGTGGGGTATTGCAAGGGTTAAATGAGTTAATATATGTAATGTGCTTAAAGTAGTGCCTGGAACATAATAAATGCCCAATAAACATTGGTTATCATTTATTTTTTAAATTTAAAACACCACGTTAAAATTCTACATGGAGTAACAGAAACTAAAGATTGCTAATGAAGATGTAAACTGGTTATCAAAATCAGAGTATTTTAAACAAGCATTGATTTTAATCTGGTAATCTCACTTTCAGAGACTTCTAGGGATATAAGTACACATAAGGATGTTCATCACACTTTTCACTTGTAAGACTAGGAAACTACCAAAACGTCAGTGAACAGGAAATTGGTTAAATAAGTTATGATACCCCTTTACAAGTGGAATACTATGCAGCCAATGAAAAGAATAATGGATATCCATTCCACAGTTTATAAAGTATTTCTGGGTGAATTTAAAGAAATCAAAGCACAAATAATACATATTAAAAGATCCTACTGGTATCAAATAGGATACCTGTGAATAAATATGCAGAGATCTAAAAAAATTTTCATCAAGGGATTAAATAAAGATGGGGATGAAGATTTCTGATAATTTTTTTCCCTTTTCTTTATATCTTTACGAATGGACGTTTCTTGTGTTCCCTGGGGCAAGTTACTTAACCTCATCACAGAACTGCAGTGAAAACCTGTTTATAAAGCACCTGAAAGTTTTGGGAACACTGTACGTACGTTATCTTATCTATGTTTCACATTTTTAACCGAAAAAATTCTTATCAGGCAGTAATATCAGAAACTAACATCAAAGTGAAAAATGTCCCTGTTTTCAAAATTTTTTTCCATACTTCAACATTAAGTTGTCTTTTGGTTAATAATTTTACACAGAAAATGTTGTGGGAAAAATGGAAAAAGGAATAAGGTCAATATGTAACAGAAACCTTCAACTTCTCTACCTGTTTCCAAACTTAAAATATAGCAAGAGTAAATAAAGCCATATATAGTTTGGGAGCATGAATTTGAGTAAAATCTCTCACTTAATTACCTTCCCTTCTGAGTAGCGGGGAAAATGGGACATCCATGTTTGGCAGTGGAGTTCACAAGACTGACAGGCCTACCCTCTCATGTAAAACCACCTGCTACTTAGCAGGGCTTTAAAAAAAGAAAAGAAAAATCTGCAAGATTGCATGACAGTCAACAAATTATTTTGTTGACTTTTTAAATTGTTAAATATGGAAAAAAAAACCCTAAGCACTAATAAACACTCCAAGCCCACTGCTAAAGAAAGTTCTATCAGAAATGACATTCAGGTGACACAGAAATGAGTATACAAATGTCCCTCCAAAATATCTCAGAACTTGAGCTTTATTCCAAAGATGAACTCTCGTTCATTTACAGGTAGATGTCACATATAATATCCAAGAGAATCAAAAGGTCACCACCAAAGACTTAAAAAGTCCACATTTTTACTAAGGATGTCGGATTTGCAAGGAAAGGGGAACAAACCCATGTACATATCATGGGCCCACTAATCCCCCAAAAAGCATTTAAATGGTGCACATACACACAAATATTAGTAAGTGAATTCATTCCTTCCCCGTATATTTTTTTCCAATCTGAATTCTGTGAGAGGCATTAGTTGCATCTTAGCCAGATGACAAGCAATTTATTTTTGCTTCACAGGAACAAAGAACCAAGTGTTCCCTACTTTACCAACCCATTGTAAATGTCATTAAAATAGGCTGTAATGACTCTTAACTACAGTCACAGTCTGTGTGCTGTACTGGAAAAAGCAAGAGGCTAAGATTGAAAATTAAAAGATCAAGGTTCTAGATCCACCTGTAAACTGTAAGGTTGCACAAGCCACCTTAACAACTCTGGGTCTCCATTTCTCATCCCTCGAGTGGAGCCGAGTATACGCTCTTTAAAGTCACTTCCAGCTCTAAGGAGCCTGTGACTTGTAGCTCAAATGTGCTCAAGTTCTGCTGCGTGTGTTGGGGTCAGGGAGAGAAAGCTGACACAGAACACTGTAAACTAAAAAATGTACACGATTAAACTGTTATATATTTATGCTTTCCATATTCAATATACGGAAAGCCACCAAAAAGTATACCCTATCCTGGCTTATACTCCTCAGACACAGACACCTCAATCAACCGAAAGGAAGGACTCTGAGTGAACAAAAGTTATACAGACTTGACACAGTGATTCTGCACACGTACACACACACTAAAATGCAAAATTATGCAAAGTATTGAAGATATTCAGACTTTCATGTCTCTGCCTGAATTATCCAAATAAACCTCTGTACTTCAGGAACGAAAAGTACACACTGGACAAGAAATGATTTTGATGCAGTTGCTAAGGTTAACTGTTAAATTCCTCTGCACCTTTAAGAAAAGGTAAGTAGAAAGGAATCTGAAACACCACGGGCGTGGTCTACTTCAACTCCCAAGCAACCTCCCGACGGGCGATACTTTGCCGTAAACACTAAAAACTTTTGAAAAGGGTCTTCTCGTTTCAAAAGCTACCTAGGAACGAGGGCCGGGGAGGGACACAGAAAACAAGAATTTATTGGAAAAAAAGAATGCCTTCTAATTGCTATCCCGGGGATGCCCAATAACTACTGTTTTGGCCAAAGCAGGAAATAAAGGAGATGGCGGGAGCGTGGGCAGAGAGCGGAAGTTTGCCTAGTATCTACTTTGAAGTGTTTGAATGGACCGAGGCACGCACTCTCCCGCCAAAGTATAAACTCCGCGTCTCCAAACCACCAGCCCTCCAGCCCATCAGGTATACTCCACATTTTCCTTTCTCCCGGCTGGCCCTCTACTCTCCCCTCCCCCGAGAACTTCTCGTCCGCACGCCTCACTCTACTCCCAGCACCTCCACCCCAGCCTACACAAGAATCCACGCGCTTCGCTCACTTTCCGGCCTCCGCTTCTCCCATTGCTGGGCGCCCAGCCGCCCCCCAAGGTCCTCTCCCCGACCCCGCTGGCTGAGAAGTACCTGGTGCCCTTGGAAACGATTACTCCCGCCGCGCCCTCCCCCACCCTCTCCCCAGGCTCCAGGCCTTACCAGGAGCCCAGGCCACGAGGTCCGCGGTTCCCTCCCGTCCGCTCCCCTCGAAGTGACTCTTGCTCGACTCCGCCCGGGGAGGAGGCACCCTACTGGCCACGACAGGCCTCTCCGCTCTCCCGACTGGGCCGGGCGGCCACCGCGCCACTCAGCTCCCCGCGCCCTTGCTGGGCCGAACGCCTGGGGGTCCGCTCTCCCGCGCCCCGCCGCCAGTGACCCGAGCCCAGCAGAAAACAAAAGAGTCAGGGCCCGTGGCCCGCTCGGCCTAGCCCTCCCTGGCCCGCTCCCGGCCGGGACCCCAACAAAGCCTGAGCCCCTGCCTCGCGCCCCCGGCCTGGCTTACCCATCGGTCCCCGCACGCTTCTTGCCGGAGGGGTAATCCTCCCCGAGGTCCAACCGGTGTCGCTTAGACATCTTCGGACTCTTCGAGCGGGTGGTTACGAAGGAAGAAAAAAAGAGAACCTAGCGGCTCTATCGGTGCCGTCGAAGGCAGCTACAAAACTCTGGAGGACCCCCACCCCTCCCGCTACAACAGCCTACACCGTGCGGCCGGAACCAGGAGCTAAAATGGCGGCGGCGATGAGGGCTGGGCCTGCGCGCGCGCTTCCGCGGTATGCTGTGCGTGCGTGCGTACGTGCGTGCGTGCGTACGTGGTGCGCGCGCACGCATAGGAGGCGGGAACTCAAGCCCCGCCCACCGCCTCGTTGACCCGCCCTTATTCCGCCCTCCGCCTGGCAGGCACTTCCCGCCCTCTGGGCGGGTGCTAGGCGGGTTGGGCCCTTGGCCCCTTTACGGCCCTCCGATTTAGGAAATTGAGAGAAGAGGAAGTCTAATGCTAGTTAGGAAATCCTATCCATCTGTATTACCCTGGCATTAGGGGAATCTGAGACCCACAGAGGTTGAAAAACTAATCGAGATTATACAGCTGATAAGGGACAGAGCCAGATTGGTACCCAACTATAACTCCTGATCTAGCACTTGAAGCCACTGACCAGACATTCTCAACTGCAGTGGGAAAACTGAGGTGAGAAAATGTCAAGACTTACCAAAATGCATTTTGCCTTTTTTTTTTAATGTTTATTTTATACTATAGTTGATTAAACATTTTTCCTCTTTTTACCAAGCACGGACAGATTGCACTCAACCTATTAATGTTTTTACTGGAATAGGGAAAATTGGCAGTAAGGGCATAACTTTTTCCTATGTGCATATTATGTGCTTCCACGCTGTTAACCCTACTTCTATTCTCATTCTTACAGTAACCCTGCAAAGTAGGTGTTATTTAATAGATGTGAACACCAAGACTGAGAGAGGTTATGTCACACAGCCATTAGGGCTGTCCCTAAAGCCATAGCAAATTGTTGGGATAGAATGACTTTATGACTTTTGTGACTCTCTCCCCCCAGAACCTATCTGCTTGCTCAGTTGCATTCATTCCCAGAAAAGCACACAAGAAAAAGATCTGTGAACCAGCCCAAGCCGGGTGATCTATGTAGTTTGCGCAGTGGTCATTTAGATGCCCTGGAAGACCATATTAGGGTTCTTATCCAGTCCTCAGAAATGCAATCTCTAAGGTTAAATACAACTCTACAATTGCAGCTTATAAAGAGAATTCTTTTATTTTTTTTGTACAAAATCCACATTCCAAAGTAAGCCCAAAGAAAAGTGAGTATCTTCACTTACAAAATACCCAGTATAACTTTCTACCCTAAAAGTACATTAACAGCATATTGACTTTTGTTGGAGATCATGATGTATAATCACTGAATTGTAAACCTGGAAGGGTTTCCAGCTGATCTTCTCTTTCTGCTTCATTTTCCAAATGAGGAAATCTAAGCCCTGTGATGACCAGATTCACCAGTTAGTGTCAATGTCAGAATTAAAATCCAGATCTCACTCTCACATTTCCAGGCTCAGGTCTCCAGGTTCCCAGTTTGAGGGATACTATAAAGTGCTCTAAAATTTTGGAGAAACAATGAAGGAAAAGCTTAGAATTCTACCTGCAGAAATGCTCCACCCTAAGAGGCATCAGCCTGTCATAAATGTGCAAGGAAACTTGGTAAAGGAGGAACTGAAATCAAAGTGATAAGACTTCTTCCTTGGGTCTAATGTATATTTAAAGAAAACTGTAACCTAATCAATTGTGTTGTGACCTGAATGACTGAAGAGAGGCTGTATTTCTCTAAGGATAGTGGCCTTTCTGGAATCTACAACAGGGGAGCAAAGGGCCAGAATCTGCCAGGATGTTTACACTCTCTGTGAGGAGGGATAGAGTTCTGGATCTGAATGACTCACCCTGGATTTTCAGGCAGAATGGTCCCTAGAATAGAGAAGAGCTATCCACCAGCTCCCCTACAGCTTCCCAGAAATGTTGCCAGAGGAGATTTCCTTTACCCTTACTCTACCAGACAACTCTCCAGTCTATTATTTGGTCTATGGCATGACTTTACTCACGTAGAGGGAACGTCTTACACAGCTAACCAGCTCCAGGTGTCAAGCCAGAGGTGTCTCCCAACCTAACTTAATAAATAATATTAGCTAACACATATAACACACACATATACTGGGTCCCACAAACTGTTTTTTATATATATCAACCTATCAGATCCTTACAGAACTTTGAGCTGGGTGCTATGAGTTAGACTTGTTTACAGGTGAGGAACCAAGAAGCTGAGTATTGTGGCCAAGATGACAGTTTTGGATTCATCCCAGAACAGTCTGTGTGCTTAAGGGGTACACGGTAGTGCTGCTGATAAATAGGTATTCTTATTCCACATTATTCTCCTAGGGTTTGGTTATTGAGGATAAGTTTCCCCAGTCAGACAGACTCAATGTGAAATGATAAGTTTCTACATTGTCAAAGGGGAGGACGCGTTTACAGAGCTCTCAATGAACGGGTCAGGATTTAAAAGACTTGAACCCACTCTGTCTCCAGAGCCACATGATTAACCACTGCACTTTGTCACTATTATCTATGCCTTAATTACTTCATTTACTTATTCACTCAACAAATATTTATTAAACTCCCATGTCAGGCATTGAGTTAAGTGCTGGGAAAAAGAGAAGAACAAAACAGCCATAGTTCCTGCCACTTATCAGAGGGAGAGAGGCAGGCATTAAACAGATAAATACACAGGTAACTATATCTGGTAAGTGTTTTTAGGCCATGCAAAGGGAACAGACACTGTGAGAGCATATAACAAGTGGCCCTTATCTAGAGTGAAGGTTAGGGAAGACCTCTCTGAGAAAGGGACATTTAAACAAAGACAAGAATAAGCAGTACAAATTGGTCAGTCAAAGAGGTAAGAAAGCATTTCCAAGCAGAGGAAGCAGCCTGTGCAAAGGCCCTGAAACTTTCAAAAGTCAGGTGCAATCCACAGACAGAGAGAACATAAGTGCAATGAGATGAGGAAGACGTGATCCTGCAGATGCAAGAAGGGGCCGTTTCACGCAGAGCGTGAGTTGTCTGCTAAGGATATTAAGACTATCTTTCCCAAGAGTAATAGGAAGACATCAAAAAGACTTAATTGGGAAAATATGATCACTTGTGAGGATTTGCCAGGATCAACCGGCCAATCTCTCTTTTTGAATTCTCTTTAGTTGCAAAATGCTTACAAATTCAAAACAATCTTCAGTAGTGCTTTTAATCACCCTGTCCTCTCTCTACCATTTAATGGAAACTGTAACAAAGTGTACTGGGCACTATGACTTGCCATGGAAATTCTGCTTCAAGAATGAAAGACATCCCTCAGTTTCTAGGAGTGCTACTTGCAGACGGTACTCAACTGTCTGCTCCCTTCAGGAATTTCCTTGGTTAAAGAGAGCTGCCTGGGACTTCCCTGGTGGTCCAGTGGTTAAGAATCTACCTTCCAGTACGGGGGATGCAGGTTCAATCCCTGATCACGGAACTAAGATCCCACATGCCGCGGGGCAACTAAGCCCATGCGCTGCAAGTACTGAGCCCGCACACTCTGGAGCCCACACACCACAGCTAGAGAAGCCCACACACCACAACTACTGAGCCTGCACCCTCTGGAGCCCATGCACCGCAACTAGAGAGAAGCCCATGCGCCAAAGAGCCCAAACACTGCAACAAAGGTCCTGCATGCTGCAACTAAGAAGCAACACAGCTAAATAAATAAATAAATAAATAAATAAATAAAGAGAGCTGCCCAAGGGCAGCCTGAAGACGTTGTGGAGGTATAAAAATCTGATCCCTTTACGTAACTAGGAATAACCGTGAGCTTTGGCGCATCAGAGCTCCCTATGGGATCAGCTGAGGCTGTTATTATTTATGATGGTGTCTCTTGTACCACCATGCATTTTGGCCACTAACCACCCAGAGTTAACTCAGATGCCATGATTTAAGGGCACAGTCTCCAGTAAGACTGCCCTTACTCCAGATGCCATCCACAAGCTCAGGGACCAACAGGCCACCTGTACTTCTGACCAACTGGCTACAAATTTGGGGTTTCCCACAACCTACTGAGGTTCAGTAATTTGCTGGAATAATGATTCACAGAACTCAAGAAAGTGCTATACTTATGATTACAATTTTATTATAAAGTATACAAATCAGAATCAGCCAAATGAAGAGATACATAGGGTAAAGCCTGGGAGGGTCCTAAACACAGAGCTTCTGTGCCCTCTCTCTGTGGAATTAGGACACATCACCCTCCTGACACATCAAGGTGTTGTTCACAAACCAGGAAGTTCCACTGAGCTTCAGTGTCCTGAGTTTTTATTGTGGTTTCATGACACAGCCATAATTGATTGAATCACTGGTTCCATGATGGAACTCAATCTCCAGTCCCCTTCCCCTCCCTAGAGGTCCAGAACCTAGGCTGATGTCACATGGCTGAAAGCCTCAACTCTTTTATCACATGGTTGGTCTTTCTGGCATGACCAACCCTCATCCTAAATCATCTCATTAGCGTAAACTCAGGTGTGGTCCGAGGACCCACCATAAATAACAAACTCACTCCTATCCCGTGGCAAATTCCAATGGTTTAGAAGTTGCCTCCCAGGAACCAGGGACAAAACCAGTCACATTCTTTATTATACAACAACATCACAGCCTAATTTTTCCCTCTGTCTGATCCTACTTTTATGCCTTTCCTTCCACTAGTGTACTCCTTAATAAACTCCCAGAACACTAATCTTTGCTTCAGAGTCTACTTTTCATGGAACCTGACCTAAAAGATTTGGTGCCAGGAATGGTCCAAGAAAGAAGACACTATGATTGAATTTTGGAGTTGGCCACCAATTTCATTGGCTGGCAATGAATCAGTGGCAGGTGGAACATAGCTACCACAAGAAAACACAGCAATTGTTAAAGCTTTCAACTGTGGTGTACGGGGAAAGATCAGGCACTGTTGCCAAAGTATAGGGGAAATAGTATCTATACTATAAGACCATTGGGATTTGATTGGCTATTGCTAAGTAGACTTGATACTTTGAAGAGAGATAATGAAAGGCTGAGTATGATTAATCTGCAAGTCAAAGCTCAGTATGGAAGCCAGAAGATCTTCTGGAAGCATGTAAAGAGGTTCTCATCTCCTGCAGTGGGAAGACAGAGAAAACTGAGGACAGATCCCAGGACTTAACTGTAACAGTAACAGAAAGCCAAGTGGAAACTTCCAAAGAAGATTAAACTCTCCATTTAAGCAGGCATGATATTTCAAGGGTAGATCCCTGGTTGGGAAAGAGTGGGACCCTGACACATGGGATGAAGACATTTAGGTCGATATACATGAAAAATCTCGAACCCTAAATTCTCTACAACCTACTGAGCCTGCCAAAATGCCCCACTACTTCCTATTAAAAGCTAGTGCTCCTTCCTTGTGAGATAATGAGAGGCCTTCTGTGCAGGATAACATGCACCTCCCTCAGGATGCACCCCCCACATTACCTGCCGATCACTAGGCAATGATTAGAATTAAGTCACAATATATGATATTCCACAGACATTCTAAGGCTGATAATATTGGAAAACAACCCCAAAGAAGCTGTAGAACCTACGCAACAAGTACCAACAGAAGCCAGGGAAGTATGCATGTGATTGAATTCTGAAGGTTCTGGATAAAAAGAGAAGAGGGAGGCAGAACATAAAGTCCAATGAGGGAGAATTTATCAATTTGGGTGTACTCTCCCAGGATACGGGTTCGCGCAAGAACCCCAGGTGATGGCGTGAACACACTCAAGATGTCATCTAGAAGCATGGCAAAAACAATGGCCCAAACTACATCAAGTAAGGTAGAAATGCCGGAACTGCTGTGGTTGACAGTGTAAGGGGTGATTAAACAGTTCAGGTAAGTGAACATGCTAGAGCGAAAATACTAACATAAAGCTGGAAAACTCAGCAGATGAATATATTCCACAGAAAAGTTCAGAGGACACACCACTTAGCAAATCGAAAAGGAATTTCTGGTAAGAGGCATCATCATCACTCATAACTTCAGTGGTGGCTGTCATCGTAGTCCAGGGCTGAAGATAGAAGATGACATTTCAGAGCTGGGCTTCCTGAGAGAGGTAGAGATGATAGCACCCTGTAACACAGAGGTCTTATGGTGGCATTTAAACATCCGAAACCAAGTGGATGCTATAAGGTAGGAGTGCAGTCAAGGGGGCCTGACCCACAGAATTATGGAGATGGTAAATAGAACAAGGCATCTAGGGCAAAATGGATGGACAACCATCAAAGGAAGCCCTCAATCTGAACAACCAAAATAAATCAAGGATGCAAGATCAAGAGGTTAAAGAAAGTTGCCCCAGTGAAAATTTGCCCAGTTTCTGGACCTGAACTATGTCAAAAACCAAATTCTTCACACTGAGTAAAACAAAGCAGAAAGATGAGTTTATTGAAAGGCTTTTGACCTGCAAGGTGGGACACTCAGGGCTACCAGAGCAATGAATTCTGAGTTGCTCACAGACTGAAGGGTTTTTGGGAGGGTAAATGCAGAAGTTATTTGGACTTTTCAGCTGATTGGTTGCCTGGTGGTCTTCTTCCTTATTTTGGTCAGGGTAGTGAGTCAGAGGAACAAGGAAATCCAAAGATGGCATGAATAGACTTGGCATTTGGGGACTGACCCGCATCCTCTGCTGATTTCTGAGAAGAGCTGTAAATTCCTGCAACTTATGTTAGGTAACGTTAAGTTTCATTTTTCTTTAATGAACCCAAATTAGCCAACTCCATTTTGTCCCTAACATAAGTGACTCCATTTTAGTTTTGGGTTTACAACCGGTTTTTGGACCTGGAACATGTTAATTAAGGGAGAAATATGTTCCTAGGAGAAAGAACTCTACAACACCGTAACAGTGTATTCAGTAGTCATTCCCCGAGTCCTTTCCTTAAGGGGTCTGTAGCCATTTGCTTATGTAGCCATACACTGGGGAAAAGAGAGTACCCAAACGTTTCAAGGACAATTGGATATACAACCTGAACTGACATTGACGCTAAGAGACTCCAAGTGCCTGTATGGACTCCGTTAGAGTGGGGGCAGATGGGAGCCTGGAATGGAGGTCTGGCCCAGGTCCAGCTTGTAACAGTTTTCCTGGATCCTCAAACACACCCACTTGTCATGTCCCCAGTCCATAAATGTATCAATACACTTAAGAATAGACATCCTTGGTAGTTTGCACAACCCCCCATACTGAATTTTTGGCCTGTAAGGAATAAGAGCTATCATAGTGGCAAATGCCGAGTAGAGGCTTATGAAACCATCCCCCCCATCTCAGCCAAGATACTAAATAAAGAACAACCTGGGGAGGAATTTCCACTTACACCACCAGCATGTAAAGAGCTTAGAAGTTATCACTCCCGTTCTTAGAAGAAAAAGCTGAACAAACTGAAAGCCAATGGCTTTTCTTGAAACCATTAGAAAACTGAGGTTGCAGGGTAAACTGCCACCCTGAACTCTGGAGAGACAGGCAAGTTCAAAGAGTCATAGCAAAGATGTGATTACCTGGAGCAGAAGCCACTGGAGCCATACCTGGTTGGAACGCTCACCTCAATGGTCATTTTGACAAATTGCTAATGGCTGAGTGGGGACTATCTAGACAGTGAAAAACTCTTGTGGGCCTCAGTCTTAGGTGGGCTTTCCCACTCCAGTGGGTTTTACCTACAGGAATCCCACCAAGTTTTCACAATAAAGAGCCAAGAAAGATACTCTTGTGGCGCCGGAAGAGATGGGGAAGAGCAACCATTGTGAAATACGCCCAGAACATTCTCCATAGCAAGAGCTTACTTTCCAGGAGAGAAAAAGGCTCTTACCAGAGGCTTCCCACCTGGGTGGAGGGCATTTCTCCCACTCCAACCCCTTCTAGCCTTCCTGTTTTATCTAAGGGTGTAAAAAAAAAAAGCTAAGGCTTGTGAAGGTCACAGCTCAGGAACACAGGCCCATTAGAAGATAGATTCAGTGATAAGATTAGAGAACACATCGCCTGCCCACTCCTTACCACCACCCCAGCAGGGTTTCAGTGTAACAGTATAACACGATTAGCACTGAAAGAGCTGCAGGATGAGGACTCAAACTGAGGATGATTCCATAGGGAAACCACAGTCAACCTGGAAGACTAAATAAGGACAACAGAGGAATTTGAAACCTCTAGCACCTACAGGTACAGTAAACATTAAACACAGCCCAACTTCTGCCAGACTAACATAAAACCTCACACTAAAGACCTACTGTTTACTTCAGTCCCTGTTACCCAATACATCATGCTGGCTTTCAAGAAAAAAATTACAAGGCTTGCTTAAAAAACAAGAGAAAACATAGTCTGCTTAAAAAACAAGAGAAAACATAGACAAAGCAAGTACTGGAACCAGAATCAGATATGACACAGATTTTGGAATTATCAGACAGGGAATTTAAAATAACTCTGATTAGTATGCTAAGGACTCTAATGGAAAAAATGGATAACATGCACGAGCAGATTAATATAAGCAGGGTAATACAAGTAGAGAAGTGGAAACTCTAACAAAAGAATGAGAAGGAAATGCTAAAAGTAAAAAACATTGTAACAGAAATGAAGAATGCCTTGCAAAAATTATTAACAGAAGTTCTTCAGGGAAAAGGAAATGATATAGGTCAGAAACTCAGATCTACATAAAGAATGGAAGAGTATTAGAGAAGGAATAAAAGTAAAATAAAATCTTTCATTTTATTTTATTTTATTTATATTTTGTTATAGCAAATGGATAAGTTAAATGAATGACAGCAGTGTTATAAGGGATGTGAGGGAGGAATTGGGGATATTCTGAGTTACCTGCAATAACTTAGTGTGCATGAAGCAGTGTAATGTGATTTGAAGATGGCCTTAGATAAGTTTAAATGTATATTGAAAAGTCTAAGGCTACCACTAAGATTTTTTGGAAGTATAATTGATATGCTAAGAGAGGAGATAAGATGAAATCATATAAAATGTTCAATTAAAACCTGAGAAGGCAGAAAAAGAGGAGGTGAAAAAAGAAACAAAGAACAATTGCAATGAATAGAAAACAGTTACAAAATCAACTCAGGGAAACAACAAGAAACAAACAACCCACTTAAAAAAATGGGTAAAGAACTTGAATAGACATTTCTCAAAAAAAAGATATACAGATGCCCAATAAACACATAAAAAGATGCTCAACATCACTAATAATTAGGGAAATGCAAATCAAAATCACAATAAGAAATCACTTCTACACCTGTTAGGATGCCGACTATAAAAACAAAAAAACAGAATATAACAAGTGTGGAACTTCCCTGGTGGCCCAGTGGATAAGACTCGGTGCTCCCAATGCAGGGGGCCTGGGTTCGACCCCTGGTCAGGGAAGATCCCACATGCATGCCACGACTAGGAGTTCACATGCCACAACTAAAGAGCCCACTTGCCACAACTAAGGAGCCCACATACTGCATCTAAGGAGCCCCCCCGCTGCAACTAAGACCTGGTGCAACCAAATAAATAAATATTTTCTTAAAAAAAGAAAGAAGCACATGGTGTCCAGGTGGCTCTTTAAAAAAAAAAAGAATATAACAAGTGTTGGCAAGAAATTGGAACACTTGTGCATTGCTGTTGGGAATGTAAAATGGTGCAGCCACCATGGGAAACAGTATGACAAGTACTCCAAAAATTAAACATAGAATTACCATATGATTCAGCAGTTCCTCTTCTGGGTATATACCCAAAACAACTGAAAGCAGGGACTTGAACAGACATTTGTACATCCATGTTCATAGCAGCATTATTTCACAATAGCCACAAGGTGGAAATAACCCAAATGTTCATTGATAGATGAATGGACAGAGAAAATTTGGTTTATACATACAATGGAATTTTATTTAACCTTAATAAGGCATGAAAATCAGACCGTCTACAATATAGATGAATCTTGAAGACATTATGCTGAGTGAAATGAGATGTGGCGATTAATGGCGGTGGAGGTTGCGCAGCAATTTGAATGTACTAAACGCCTCCGAACTGGACACTCATGAATGGCTGAAACAGTGAATTCCGTGTTATACAGTCATCCCTTGGTATTCGAGGGGGAGTAGTTCCAGGATCTCTGTGGCTACCAAAATCCACAGATGCTCAAATCCCTTATATAAAATGGTGTAATATTTGCATATAACCTATGCACATCCTCCGGAATATTTTATTTAATTAATTAGTTTAAACCAATGCTAATTTTTAAAAATTTATTTATTTATTTTGTTTTTGGCTGTGTTGGGTCTCTGGTCGCTGCGCGTGGGCTTTCTCTAGTTGCGGCGAGCGGGGGCTACTCTTCGTTGTGGTGCACGGGCTTCTCATTGTGGTGGCTTCTCCTGTTGTGGAGCACAGGCTCTAGGTGCACGGGTTGTCACTAGTTGGGGCACGCAGGCTCAGTAGTTGTGTCTCGCGGGCTCTAGAGCACAGGCTCAGTAGTTGTGGCTCATGGGCTTAGTTGCTCCTTGGCATGTGGGATCTTCCCGGACCAGGGCTTGAACCCATGTCCCCTGCATTGGCAGGTGGATTCCTAACCACTGTGCCACCAGGGAAGCCCCCTCCTGTATATTTTAAATCATCTCTAGATTACTTATAATACCTAATACAGTGTAAATGCTATGTAAATTGTTGTAAATACAATGTAAATGCTATGCAAATAGTTGCCAGAATGTGGCAAATTCAAGTTTTGCTTTTTGGAATTTTTTTCAAATATTTTCCATCCACCATTGGTTGAATTTGTGGATGCAGAACCTATGGATATGGGGGGCCAACTGTATGTATTTTACAACCCACATTTTAAAAAAACTGAGAGAAAAAAGGTAAATATGGTTGCCTCCCTTGAAGACCTAAGAGATGGATGGGTGGTGGTTCCCATCATACCTCTGTTTAATTTACCAGTCTGGCCTCTGCAAAATCCAGACAAATCCTGGAGAATGGCGATGGACTATCACACATCTAACCAAATAGTATCCCCAATTGCAGCTGCTGTGCCAAGTGTGCTATCTTTGCTAGAGCAGATTAGTAGGGACTCAAGTACATGATATGTGGCCAGTGATCTGGCAAATCGACTCTTTTTTTATCCCCTATCAAAAAAAGAAGCAGAAATAACTGACATTCCTTTGGAATGTGCGACAATATCCATTTATGGCCTTGCCCTTAAGCTATGTTAACTCTTTGTCCTCTGTCATAACATAGTCTGAGGAGACATGGACCAGCTGGACATCCTGCAGAGTATCACACTGATCCAGTAAATTGATGACATCATGCTAGTTGGATCAAAAAACAAGCGATTGCTAGGATATTGGAGGCCTTGGTAATTTACATGCATCCTCAAGGGAGATGAACTCGAAAAGACTCAGGAGCCTGCCACATTAGTATTTTTTCAGAGTCCAGTGATCTTGAGTATGCTGGGGCGTCCCTTCTAAAGTAAAAGAGAAATCACTGCATTTTGTAGCTCCCATCATGAGCAAGGCAGCACAATGCCTGCCAGGTCGACCTCTTCAGGTTCTAGAAGCAATATATTTCCAGAAGTACTGCTCCAACTCACATACCTGGTGACACAGTAGGATGCCATTTTTCAGTCGGGTCCATAGCAGGAAAGGACTCTGCAACAGGTCTAGGCTGCAGGGCAAGCAGCTATTGGCCTTTTGGACCACACAGCCCAGCAGAGCCTATTAGGGGTATCAGTGGTGGGAAAATATGACATGTAGATTTTATAACAAGCCCCAATAGGAGAATCACAATGTAAATCCATAGAATTCTGGATCAAAGCCATGCCAACTGCAACAGAGAATTATACACCTTTGAAAACACAGCTCCTGGAATACTACTAGGCCCTGATAGAGATGAATGCCTCACCATGGAACACCAAGTGACCATGACACCAGAACTACCCCTCATGAGATATTTCTATCACACTTTGCAAGGCATTAGCTGGGGCAGACCCAGGTAGAAGAGGTACATCTAGCATTGAATGTGAACAAGACCTGAGGGCACAAGCAAGATGCAAGAGAAGATAGCATGCAGGTAGCTCATAGCATCATGCAGGTGCTGTTATGCAGCACTTAGTGGTGTGCTGGAGCCAGTCTGCACCAGCTCATGAGAGCTCATTGTTGTTTTCAGGAAGGGTTGCCATCTTGTCAACATCATATTGGTGGTTTGAAATTGACCATAGTGGAAGTATTTACACTATGAAAATTAGCTAATGTTATAAATCAGATATTTTTTTCTCCTTTTCAGAAAGCCAGTTGTTAAATATTTACCAGTATACCACTGCTCAGCTCACATCTCTTACTGCATGGGGGAATTTTTGATGATCAGTTGATGCAGGAAAAAAAGCCTGAGCTTGATTCACAAATGGCTCACCTTAGTTTGTTGGTGAAAGCTAGAAAGGGGTGATGGCTGCACTGCTGCCCCACTTTCAACATGGTCTTGAAAGATGACGGTGAGGAGAATGCCTCCCACCTGGTCAGCTACTTTATGTGGAAAGAGAAGTGGCCTGAAATTAGAATACACAGGGACTCATGGACAGTGCTGGATAGCTTGGCCCTCTGATCAGGGGTTTAGAAGCGGAAAGCTTGGAAGACTGGGGAACAGCAAAGACAAGGGTAAAGCCATGTGGTTGAACATATGGAAGTGAGCATAGAGTGTGAAGATCCTTATTTCACATGTTAATGACCATCAGAGAACATCCATCATAGGAGATGTACTACAAAAACACATATCCAGTTGATACAAGCCAGCCTCTGTCATCAGCCACTCCAGTGCTTGCATCTTGGGCACATAAATGGAGTTCCCGTGGTAGCAGGGATGGAAGCTATACATGGATGCAATGGCACAGGTCCCTCTTAAGGGTGATCGACCTACTCTCACCACTGAATGTCTGACCTTCTTGCAACAGAAACCAACAGCACAGTCCCTCCAAGAGACCACGCAACCACCTGATGACAAGTTAACTACTTTGGATACCATCTACCCTTTCCCAAGGATAGATGTATATTCTAGGTGTGAATTTGCCTTTCCTGCCTGCCAGCCCTCATCCAGTACCATTATCCAAGCACATATAGAATGTTTAATCCTCCAGCATAAGATTCCACATACTACTGTGTCACACAAAGGGACTCACTTAACATTAAAGGAAGTGCTGGAACAGGCATAATACCGTGAGATCCACTGTTCACATCACATACCGCCATACCCACAAGCCACTAGCCTGATAGAAGAGCCAGCTCAGAGCCAATGCCTTATGAAGATGGCATGCTGTCCTGTGCAATGCAGGGGACATTCTAAATAAATGACCCTTATAGGGTGCTGTTTCCCCAGGAGGTAGAATACACAGGCCTAGGAATCAAGAGGTGCAAGTGGGGGTACTCCCATTTTCCTTCACTCCTACTGATCCATTTGGGGAATTTGTGCTTCCCTTTCCTAAAACTCTAGGTTCTGAACAGTCAAGAGTCTTGGTTGCTAGAAGGCAGTACTTCCACCATGGCTGCCAGCTGGGCTCTTTAAGCTCCTCCTGCCAAGGTGTCACAGGACAAGAAGAGGAATCACCATCCTGGCAGGAATAATTGGCCCTAGTCACCAGGAAGAGGTAAGACTGCTGTTAGACAATAGGGGCAAAAAAGAATATGTTTTCCACCTGGGTGATCCATTTGAGCATCTCTTGGTACTCTCTTGTTCAGTTTTGGTAATAAATAGACCAGTGTAGCAGCTACAGACTGAGAACAGCATTGTGACCAGGGACTCAGACTCTTAAGAGTTGAGGGTCTGGGTCATACTACCAGGTAAGCCACCAGGAGCACCAGAGGTGCTAGCTGAGGGTGAGGGTAAAATAGACAGCCAGTAGAGGAGGGAAATGATGAGTATTAATTGCAGCACTGAGACCTACTATAGTGGTAGTGTCTGTAGTTGATCCCAATAGTGTACTTCCTCCCCAGGGTAGCCTATGTCTAACGACTGAACATCATGGAAGTATAAATCCTGGTCCCAGCTGTCATGATCTGGACCAAATTGGGAGGGCTACCCTAGCTTCGGAATTCCTATTAGGATCAACTTAGACCTTTTAGGGGACTAACACAGCCAAACTTTTCTCTCTGCCAAATTCTACTTTCTTTTCTTTTCTTTCCACTGGTGTTGATCCCTGAAGCAATCCCTAGTAAACTTCCTACATGCTAATCTCAGGGTCAGAGTCTGCTTCCCAGGAAACCCAATTTAAGACACTAGGTTGGTTTCTTTATTTTCAATATGAAAAACCTCCAAACAAATTCTAGATTAATTATCAGAAAGCTTGAAAGCCTCATATGTACATTGATTAATTCATTCATTCAACAAATATTTATTTAGTACCACCTATATATCAAGAACCATTCTAGAGGCTAAGGCTATAGTGACAAAAACATAAAAAGATTCCTCTCCTTGTGGCACTTGTATTCTAGTGGAGGGTAACCAACAATGAGCATGAAACAAATAAGATAATTTTGGTGAGTGCTATGAAGAAAATAACACATGAGAGTATGATAGGAAGTAACTCGAGATGCTAGAGGTATGATGGGTTCCATCAAGAAGATGGTTAAGTACAGCTTCTCTTAGAAGATGGCATTTGAGCCCAGATAAGAGGAACCCAGCCTTTTAAGAACTTGGTAAGAATATTCCAGGCAGAAAAAAGAGCATGTGTAAGGAAGGAAATGAGTGTGAGCATGTAAAAACTAGGACAAAGAGCAGAGTTGAAGGAGGTGGTGACCAAGAGGGAGTGGGCTAAGAGGAGGCCATTGAGGTAGGCAGGGGCCACATTGTATAGGACCCATGGGAAATTGAAAGGAGTTTGGATTAATTCTAATCTCAGTGGAAATCCATTAGAGGATTTTAAACAAGGGAGTAGTATCATCCGTTTTATTTTTTCATAAGTCAATTTAGTTGCTGTTGGAGAATCAACTAAGGGGGAGAAAGGCAAAAAGTGAGAACAGGGAAATTGTTGTTGAAGTAGCCCAGGTAAGAAATGATGGTGACTAAACCTGGAATGGTGGCAATAAGCAGGTAAGAGGTAGTTGGATTTGGGATCTATTTTAGAGGCATAGCCAACAGGACATGCTAATGGATTGTCTCAGTGGAAGTTCAGGATAACAGAAAGGAGAAGAATATAGAATGTCTGATCAACTGGATGGATGGTGGAACTGTTTATTAAGATGGGGAGGATTGTGGTGGGTGGGTTGGAGGGAATGAATCAAGAGTTCTAATTTGGTGATGCTAAGAGACATGACACCGAATGATAGGTAAAGTCATGAGTTCCGGGCCCCAGAGAAAGGCTTCAGGTGGGTAAAAATTAATACTGGTTTCCCCCAGCAAGAAGTCAGGCCACCTCTGGATTTCCAGACAGTTTACTGTGAACATTTAAGCGATCTGGGGCAAGGATATCAGTGAATGCCCCTCGCCCGTGGCATACACACCTTCTCTCTCCTCCCTGTGTGGACACTCCAGCCCAACTGTGATGGCTCTGGTCCAGGTTCCCAGGGGGCACAGACTCCAAACAGCCACATTGCCTTGGCCCTGTAGACACTTGGCCAAGTGGGTGAGTATTGCCTGAGAAGAGCCCCAGGGGCGCCCTCTGTAGCCCAGGGCTCAGGGCAGGAGCCCCGGCTCCCTGGGTCTAAGGGAGATCTTGCTCTAGGCTCTAGTAATGTGTGCCAGTTTCTCCCCTCATCATGATAACTGTATAAATAGAGCAGTAGGAAGCTCAGGGCACCTAGTTATCAAGCCCCATACAGGTGCTGAATTATTTAAGAGGCAAGTAAGAAAAATGGGAGCCTGTAAAGAAAACAAAAAGGAACAGAAAGTGAGGAAGGCAAGCCCACCAGACTGTGAGAGACTTGAGAACAGTGGCCACGTCATAGCCAAGCTTGGATCCTCAGCACAATGCCTGGAACTTACTAGGAGCATGGGGACAGCTTCTCTTTCCAACCCCAGCTTTACACTCTTTTAAGGCACATCTTCCTCTTGGGGAAAGTACCGGCAAGGAAGATTTCACCATTTTCGCCAACTCAGTAGAGCCTGACCTCCATTAGTCCATGTTTCTCAGTTGGGTGAAATAAGTGTCACTGTGCAACCAGCCTTTTGGTTCTTGTTCTCTTGGATCTGCATGCCCACAAAGGGAGTCCATTGTCTTTCTGCACTCCCACTCCTCAGAGGAAGCTTGCAGAGATAAAGCACCCACACTGCTCTCACACACCCCCTCCCCACCAACCCGTTCCCCCAACAAGAGGAGGGAGGCCTGAAGTTCCCCAGGGGTGCTACTTCTGTTCAAAGAGGAAAGAAATATTAGCCCCACTATCAATCTCATGTTTAAGATGGTTCTTGGTCAGTTCTCCAAAAGCCAGTTTTCTAAAAGCCAACTCACCGAAGGCCAATTTACTGAATGGCCCAGTCTCCAAAGCCCAATCACCAGGAGGGAGTCTGATGTGGGTCTTTTCTGTATCTTCCACATCTCTCCTTAACATGCTCATGTTTTCCTCCACCTTCTTGAACATATTTGTTATTACTCCTTTAATGCCATAGTCTACTAATTTTATCATCTGTGTTATTTCTGGATCTGTTTTATTGATTGATTTTTCTCATCTTTATGAGTTATATTATTCTGCTTCTCTGCATGCCTAGTAAATTTTTATTGGATGCAAATAGTTTGAATTTTGTCTTGTTCAATACTGGATATCTTTTGTTCCTTTGAATGGTTTTGGGCTCTGTTTTAGGACACAGTTAAGTTACTTGGAAGGAATTCAGTCCTTTCAAAACTTGTCTTTATACTTCGTTAGTTGGGTTCAGAGCAGCCTTTAGTCTAGGGCTAGTTCTGGGGATTGTTCTGCCTGATCTTTTCTGGTGGTCTTCCCCTAACCTCATGTAGAGTTCTCACACACATTGCTATGGACTGAATGCTTGTGTCCCCCCCAAATTCACATGTTGAAACCCTAACCCCCAATGTGATGGTGTTTAGAGGTGGGGTCTTCAGGAGGTAATTAGGTTTAGATGAGATCATAAGGGTGGGGCCCTTATGATGGGATAAATGCCCTTATAAAAAGAGGAGGAGACCAGGCATCTCAGTCTCTCTGAGACACCAAGGAAGGCCACGTGAGGGTATAAACAGGAAGAGAGCTCTCACCAAGACCCAACCAGACACCCTGATCCCAAACTTCCAGCCTCTGGAATTGTGAGGAATAAATGTGTTTTTTTAAATTTTTAATGGAAATACAGTTAATTTACAATATTAGTTTCAGGTGTAAAACATATCAATTTTTTTTTAGATTATACTCCACTTAAAGTTATTGCAAAATAATGGCTATGGAAATAAATGTCTGTTGTTTAAGCCACCTGGTCTATGGCATTTTGTTGCAGTGGCTGAGCTGACTAAGACACCTAGGTACTGATGAGTACTGAGCTGAACTCTCAAGGGGAACTCTCTGTGGAGCTCTGAGCTCTCTTCATGTGGCTGTTTACTATCTTCTGGCCTGACCCACAAATTCCAGCTCCCTTAACCTCCTCAGGGGTCAGAGACCACTCTGTTTAGGTGCTCCTTCCTGTGCTGCAGCTGAGAAATTCTCTCCAGGGGGTATGCTTGGACAGTCTTAGGGTTCACCTTGTTTGTTTTCCTTCTCCGTGCTGCCTGTTGTCCAATGCCTGAAAACTATTGTTTTACATATTTTTTTCTAGTAATTTCATTGTATAGGAAGGAGGCTAAATCTGGACCCTGTTATTTCATCATGGTCAGGTAAACTCAGTCTATACTATAGACTCAATGCTCCAGTATCTAGTAGGGAAGGTCTTCACTCATTTTTCTTTTTACTTCAAAACTTTCTTGGCCATTTGGGTCCCTTTCTCTTTCATATGAATTGTATAGCCAGCTTATTAAATTCCCTTAGAAAGTCCTGTTGGGTTTTGGATTGGGATGAATTAAATTTATATAATAATATGAGATATAACTGATATCCTTACATTTGCATATATCTTGCCCTTGGATGGGGAAAGTTAATATCATAAAATACTACTTCTCAGCTGCTGATGCTTTCGATGGCCTGGAAGGGGAGGATGCATAATACAATTGGATTGGGCATTTGAAGAACCAGTGGAGGACAGGCTGGCCATTTCAAGGTTGATAAGCTGGAAGGGGGTGGGAATTCTATTGGATTAAAACCTTAAAATTCTAAAGGTTAAGGAGATAAGAGTGATCTCTGAGACAGTTTATTATGAGAAAACAAGATGGAGAGAAGTATATATGGTATATATATTTAAGAAAGGGGAGATACATATACACATATATAGATACTGTGTATGTATACATGTGCATAAATCTATAACTACTGAAATTAAAAACTGTAAAGTTAATTAACTATAAAACCAGTTTTCAATGACTTCCTGTGGGGAAGTAGTGAACAAGCAGAGACAGAAGCTGAGCTTTTCTGAATATTCCCTGCTTTTAGATTTGACTTTAAAACCATATACGTTTTACACAATTATACATCAAACTTAAATTTTTAAAAAGCAATCCCTAAACACTGAAAGTAAAATAAAACAAATGAACCCAACTCAACCAGAATCATGTTTTGGTGGCACAGCTACCCAGAGAGAAGCAATTTAAAGTGACTTTTAAAGCACAGTAATTTGATAGCCCATCCCTAGTGGGATATGCCCTACGGACAAAAAAAGAATTGCAAAAAATATCTTAAGCTGCCCTGAGAAATCCCACATTTTTGGAGGCAGTATTAGGACCGTTATTCTCAGACTATAGTGTATGTAGAGTGCCCTAAAGGAAGCAAGTAATTCTGCTGAGATTGTCAACAACTGAAATTTTTCAGTGTGGTAGGAAGGAGGTCAATGAGTTAAGTAATAACCCTGTAGTCTTTAATTTGAGTTGAAACTATTAGTATAAACTCATGACATGTACTCTTACCAGCAAACACCATTTTCTACTCTGTCCACTGAAAAAAAATTCCAGAAACAGTGACTAAGCCAGTAACATCAAGTGCCCAGATGGTGGTCCCAAATTCAGTTTCACCTAGAAGGCCAAAGGGCCCCTTGGATTACAGCCATGACAGATCTAGGGCAGGAAACACACCACCTGCCCTGAGTAACTGAGCTTCCTGCTCTCTGGTGTGACCTTAAAGATTCCCAGGGCTGTGTCCAAAGGCCTCACAAGCCAACCTGAAGAGGCTCCCACAGGCCACTGAAACATGAATAATAACTTTAATAGATTAAAATATATCCAATATGATTATGCCCACTAGTTCATAACAAAGCAAACAAACAAAACAAAACAAAAGTTAGTGGTCACTTTCAGAAGATTCTAGGAAGTCAGCTCATCTGAAATCAATCTCTTATCTTGTTTTTTTGCATAACATGTACCTCCAGGTACCCAAGTAGTTGTAGTACTTTTGTAGAAGAAACATCTAAAGCTGCTTCCGTCAACAATACAGAAGGAGTGATGGAGTCATACGTCACCACTGTGCAAGTTCTAACAAATCCATGGCTAGAGGAGTGCTGAATAACAAAGAGAATCAGACATCCTGTGCCATCCTCTGTGAAGAGTATTTGCCGGAAAATTGAACCTGAGTCTGATCAAACTTCTAGATCTAACCACTAATAGGCAGAAACTAAAGGGACAGAGGAACACATTAAATGACACCACAGAGGTGCAGTTATCAAAATGCAGGCTAGGAAATGCTACTGGAAAAAACAACCCATTCTCTTCAGTAACTGCAAGAAAAAAGTGTGACAGGGGAGGAGTCTATAGATTCAAAAAAGATTTAAAGACCTGTCACAACCAACTGCAATTTATGGCCTTATTTTGATTCTGAGTCTAACAAATAGACTAAATAATCGTGCGATAATTGGAGAAATTTAAACAGTGACTAGACATTTAATTATCCAGAAATTGTTCATTTTTAAGATGTGATAATATTTCTCTTTTAAAGAGATAAATACTGAAATTCTTATAGACAAAAACTAACAATAGTCTCCCTAAATAAATATAACACATTCCATTTATTATCCTAACAGGTTTTTTGGGGGGAGTGGAAGGAGTTGATAAAATTGTTTTAAAATCTATATGGAATACATATGGAAATATAAAAGCCTGAAAAGCAAAGAAAACTATAAAGAAGATAAATAATGAGAGACTTGCCTTCAACTGAAAGCCATTGTAATAAAAATCACTGTAATACAACCAGAATGGTATTGGCATAAGAGTAGACAAATCAGTGGAACAGAAGAATGGATCCAAATATAGATCTCAGTATATATCATAATTTAATATGTGACAAAGGTAGTATTTCAATTCTGTGGGAAAGAATGGTTTATTTAATAAATAGTGCTGGCATAACTGGCTATTCATCTAGAACAAAATGAACTTGTATCCCAGTTTCACAACAATACAAAAATAAATTCCAAGTGGATTAAAAACTTAAATGTAAACAGTAAATCTTAGAAGAACATTTAGGCGACTACGTGGAAATCTAGGGGACAGAGAATACCTCTTTAACTAAAACCAGAAATCTGGAAGTATAAAAGATAGACATATTTCATTATCTAAAAATGGAAAACTTTTATATGGCAAAAGATACCATAAACAAAGTCAAGTCAAAATATGCATTTAGAAAAGTATGTGTAATGCAGATAACAGATAAAGGGTTAATAATTCTTACATGCAACAAATTCTTACGAAGTGGTAAAAAAAAGATAAACACTTCCATTTTTTAAAAAGGGCAAGTGTATAAACAGGCAATTTACAGAATACCAAATCCAAATGGCTAATAAGCGTATTAAAAGGTACGCAAACTCACCAGCAGTCAGGAAACTGCAAATTAAAATAATGAGACATAGGGCTTCCCTGGTGGTGCAGTGGTTGAGAGTCCGCCTGCCGATGCAGGGGACGTGGGTTCGTGCCCCGGTCCGGGGAGATCCCACATGCCGCGGAGCGGCTGGGCCCGTGAGCCATGGCCGCTGGGCCTGTGCGTCCAGAGCCTGTGCTCCGCAACGGGAGAGGCCACAACAGTGAGAGGCCCGCGTGCCGCAAAAAAATAAATAAATAAATAATAAAAAATAATGAGACATTACACCCATCCGACTGGCAAAAATTAAAAAGAATAAGACTTCCCTGGTGGCACAGTAGTTAAGAATCTGCCTGCCAATGCAAGGGATATGGGTTCGAGCCCTGGTCCGGGAAGATCCCACATGCCACGGAGCAACCAAACCCGTGAGCCACAGCTACTGAGCCTGTGCTCTAGAGCCCGCGAGCCACAACTACTGAGGCCCACGCACCTAGAGCCTGTGCTCTGCAACAAGAGAAGCCACCGCAATGAGAGGCCCGCGCACCACAATGAAGAGTAGCCCCCGCTCACCGCAACTAGAGAAAGCCCGTGCACAGCAACAAAGACCCGACGCAGCCAAAATATAAATAAATAGAATAAATAAATTTTAAAAAATTAAAAAGAATAATATTATCTATTGCAATCTCATGCATTGCTTGTGAAAAGTGTGAATTGTTATTGCCTTTTGGAAAAAAATAATCTAACAGCATCTATTAAAATAAAGAATCCACATACCCAATGATTGCACTGCTGGGAATGTAGCCAGTAGAAATAAAAGAACCAGTACAGAAGGCTATATGTAACTTGTTTATTGCAGAATTATAGTAGCAAAAAACTAAAAACAAAGTGAATATGCATCCATAAGGAAATGGTTGAATAAATTGTGCATTTATCTGTGTCATAAAATACTATGCAGCTACTAAGAAGAAGGAATTAGAACTACTCCCCATGAATTAGAAGGATTTCTTCACAATGTTGAGTGATAAAGACAAGATGCTGAGAATTGTGTATATTATGGTTTCCAGATATAAACTAGTATATGAGTGTATGTATGTATGTGTGTATATATGTAAATGTATATATTTGTGTGCAAACTTCAGTTTGCTCATGATTACCTGACCTTGGGGAAAAAGCATGGAATGCTCTACAGGGCGTTGTTAACAAGGGCTATGCCAGGTTGGGGGTAGGGGGATTAGTTTTGGGTAGATGCTGGAAGAGGGTAGAAGGAAAAAAAATCTAATAGAAAATTTTTAAACTAGCATAATGATACTATATATATATATAACACACACATTAGTATGTATATACATTATATATACACACATATACATGTATAATGTGTGTGTGTATATATATTAAGAGAAAAAGCTAGAGTTGAATCTATATCGACATATTTGCAGGGATATTCATCATATGTTGTTAAATTTTTAAAAGCTAGTAATGTGTATGGTATGATTCTATTTTGTCAAAACAAAGAACATAAAAACAAACCACTATAACTGTGGGCTGCATAAATGCTTGTAATACTGAATGAACCATGAAAAAGATGTGAAGGGATAAATGCCAGTTGTTAACATTTGTCACCTCAAGGGGGTTGAGATGGGGATGAAATGATGATTAACTTTTCTTTACACATCACTGTCGTAGTTTCCTTGTTGCAATAAAGCTGTATTGCTTTATAATTTGAGAAACATAAAGCAGAGGAAATAAGAAAAAACTATAGTCTTTCACTTAGAGAACATATTATCTTTCATGATATATTGAAGTCTTTTTTTCCCCTTAAAGTTTCTTGGTATTTGTTGTTTTCTTAATCGGGAATAAGTGTTTATCAAATATTTTGGGGGCACCTATTGAGATGATCATCTGTTTTTTCTCCTCTATTTTCTCTTCAATATCTGTACTCTCCCATGTGGCGATCGTATTCATTCTCAAACATCATACATGTGCCAACAAGCCCCAAATACATATCTCCAGCCCAGACTTCTATTCCAAACTCCAGATCCTGGAGAACTGCCTGTTGACATCTCCCCTTGAATGTCTAATGACATCTCAAACTCGATACAACTCTTCCAAATTCCACCAAACCTATTCTACATGCAGCTGTCTTTATATCAGGTAAGGACAACTTCATCTAGCCAATTCTCAGGCCAGAAAATATGTGTCATCTGTGACGTTTCTCTTTCACACTTTTACACTCAATGCATCAGGAAATCCTGTTCATTCTATCTTCAAAATGCATTAGAATTGACCACTTTCATTACCACCACTGCTTCCAACCTGGTAAGAGCCACAATCCTCTCTCACCTGCATTACTGGTGGTCCTGTGTCTGTTCTTGACTGTCTACAGTCTATTCTCAACAGGACACCCAGAGTCAAGCCCTTTAAATGTCCATGAAATCACATCACTCCTTTGCTCAAAACCCTGTTCTCTCCTCTCCCCACCTACACACGTCCCCCTGCCACTGCTCCCAATTCATTTAGATTAAAACCCAAGGTCTGTACAAGGGCTACACAATCCAGCTCCCTGTGACCTCTCGACCTCATCCCCTTCCACTTCCAGTTTCCTCAAAGTTCCTAGAACATGACAGGGATACCACTCCTGCCCTGGAGTCTTCATATTCACTGTTCCCTCTGCTTTGAATGCCCTTCCACCAGATAGCTGCTTGGCTAACTCCTCTCCTCAGCGCTCCCTACCCTAACCACTTTATTCAATATCCAGCCTCCTACTCCCACAGGACAACTGTCTTTCGCCCCCATCTACTTTTTCATCTTCCATGGCATTCATCCTCTTCTCCAGACTGAAATGTTTAAGTTTATCTTTTATTGTCTGTCTCATGCCACTAGAACACACTCTCCAAGAGGACAAGAACCTTGTTTTGTTCACTGATGTGACCCAAATGTCTAGAATAGTGCCTGACACATAATAGATGCTTAACAAATATTTGTTGAATAAAAGAATGAATTAGTGAATTGCATTAGCTCCTCCAAAACCAGTCCTCTCAATGCTATGATTCCTCTCTTGGATGTGTTTTGAGCTGTAATGTTCTACAGGATTTTAAAATTTCTCTTAAGTATGACTCTTACTGCTTTTCCTCTTTTAGGAATCTTTCCAAATTTCTGGCTCATTATTGAAGCTTTTCATTGTTTCCCCCACACTATTATAGATTTATTTTCTTTTAAAGTACCTCTATGATGATTTCATAGGATTTGGTGAGTAAGGAAAAGCAGATGTGTGTGCTCCCTCCTCCCACCCTTGACCTCAGAGAACTGGGAGTTTGTTAGTGTGCATCCGTCTCTCTGAGTCTGAGTGAATCTGATGAACTTAAGTTACTGGGCTGTGGGCCCTAGTGACCCCATCAATACAATGTAGCCTTATGAAGCCTGGCTTGGCCAACAGCTGGCCTTCCTCTAAAACCTCTAGCTCTAGCCTTTCAAATTTAACACTGTCCTCATTAACCAAGATATTATAAAGTATTTTTTTTCAATTCAGAGAGGAAATGAATTGCATAAAAGCTAGATAATAAAAATGAGGTTCTAATGCCTGACACCACATTTCCTTCTTACTAATCAACTCAAATCTTAAAATCAAAGATATCCACCCGCATCCTTAGGGAACTCATTGAAAATCTTATGCAGCTGAAAAAATTTCTAATCTCCTTTTACCATAGCTCTACTAGTCAATTAAAGACTTTTCAAAATGTAAAATATGCATTTTTATGTCTAGTCTCAAAGTCACTGAAGACCAGATTTTGACAATTGATTTATATGCTGAATATGCCTACCCTATGAAAAGAAATTTGGTTAATTTGGGAGTTTGGGAGTGTGCTAAACTATTTTTATCTGACTTTCCTACTAGCATAGCATTTATAAACTGCAGAAAAACTTGCTTTTTATTCCCTCATTAAAAAAAAATTTATATTCTCAATGCTTTTGGTTTTGTACTTTTATGTAATTTCATGGCTATGTTGGATTTGGAGGAAAAGTGTTCACTGTGAACCCATTTATCCAAGACCAAATGTGAATAAACATAGAGCACGAAATCACAAAACTGTGACTGAATTTATTATTTTTAAAAAAGTATGACTTGGCCTTTGACTACTAATCTCAGCCAATATAGAGAAGAGACCTTGAGCTATCAGCTGAGTCAGCACCCCCCCTGTCAACACCCAACTGTCAACTGGATAAACCAGTCGTTCCAGATCTTTCTGTTGAATCAATAGACCCACGTCCTTGGCCTCCTGCTAACAGTCTTATCCTTTTCCTCTACCTTCTCTAAGATACACCAAATAAGAACTCCAGTTTGTAAACAATTGGTATAAATGGTTTCTATTATCTTGGGAAAACCTATGCGAATGGAGGCTTTCATCTTATTTTGGAGTTTATTCTATTCTAGCACCGTGATAGTAAATAAGTTCTTCCCTGTGCTCATCCAAAATGTTGTCCTTTGCTGTAAACTCATTTTCTCTTAATTAAAATTATTGGACATAGAAAATCGTCACTCATCATCCTCTGTATTATCCTTGGAGACAATGCACAAGATCTCTCTTTGACCTATTCTAATTTTTACTTGTGAAAAAATGGAAACCTACTTTTCATTTCTCATCATTTTTGGATGCTGTTCAGCAATTCCATGTGATTATTGAAATGTGGCCAAAATGGGACCCCATTTACTAGATCTTTGTAGAGATGGTAGCTTTTGAAAGATTGAAACAATAGGAGAAATTAAACAGGAAATGATAGATTTAACTGTCTAAAATTTTTGAATTTATATACCATGAAAATTAATAAAGCTGGCTAGGAAACATTAAAATAGTAAAAAATTCATATCTATACAATCTAAAGAATTTACTTACTTGTATGAAAATCTGCTTATATATAAGATCAAATTTTTAATGAATAATTATGTTCATTTTTTAATACTTTGGTTATTTTCATTTAAAACCATCTTTTTGAGTAACATCAAGATGCCAGTAGATACATGAATCCTGAATAGACAATATTCTTATTGGCCAACATTCACTTTTCCTCAAAATCTAGTTGACGTGTCATGTCTTGGAAATCCTCAAGAAACTCCTAGGGAAAGTAAGCTCTTCTTTAAACCTGTGATTTTGTATTCCATAACACATTGTACTGCCCTTGTTTAATAGTCACAACAGTATTCTGCAATTATTTATATGACTGTCTTCCTACTAGAAATAACCAACCGCATGATAAGATGTCAGAGCAGGGACGATGTCTTTGCTTCATTATCTTTTCATTGTCCAACATGGTGTCTGCCATATGCAGTAGGTGCTTCATAATTGCTTATAGAATGAATTAGTTCACATTAAAATAAGTGTAAATAGTAATTAGAGAATTATAGAAAAGACCCCCCTTCTCAAGCTCTTAATCAAAAGTCTGCAATATAATGCAATATTATTTTGTTCAAAAAGACTTTAATGTGTTGAAGGACGTGTTCATTTTGCCTAGGAATTTTTAAAATATGAATATTATTAAAGATATGAAAAGATAAGAGTTTTCCTGAAATTAATTTATAAATTCAGTTTAATGACAGTTTACAGGGTTCTTAAAACTTAGCACACTCATTCCAAAGTCCATCTAGAGAAACAAACATAAGAGAAGAGCCAGATAGAAAAAAATAACGAAGAGAAATAACCCTATTAAATATTTAAATGTTTCACTAAATTACAGTAATTAACATGCTGTGGACTGCTGTGGAAACAGAAAGATTCTATTAATAAAGAGAATGAGAAATTCAGAAATGATCAGAAGCATGTATAAACATTATTTTACAATAAAGTTAGCCTCTCAGAAGAGGTGATGAAAGGTTGGCCTGTCCAATAAATTATATTATGAGAAATGGAAAGGCATTTGACAAAGGTCATCTGAATCTCTACATCACTTCTTTCACCAAAAGAAATTCAATGGCTTAAACTCTTAAAGTACTACAATGACAACAACAACAAAACCCCTAGAAGAACATGTCAATAAATAAAAAAAAAAAAAAGTTTGAATGAGGAAGACCATACTAAGCATGACATGATATTAACAAACCATGAATGATTAGATTGACTCTTTAAATTTTTAAAAAATCCTGAAATTTCCATGCAGCAAAAAAGAACCCTACAAAACAAACAAAAAACTCTCCATAGACAAAATCAAAAGATAAACAAGAAACAGAAATAATAATGTTTGTAATACATGAAGCACTAATCTCTTTAATATGCAGAGTTCATACCAATCCATATAGAAAAGATTAATGTTCCAATAAAAAGATGAGCAAAGGATATGAACACAAAATTCATAGGAGAGTAGTAAATGGCTAATAAATCTATAAAAAGATAATAAAAGAGTATCAAAGTAAAACAATGAAATTCCATTTTTTACTTAGCAGATTAGTAAATTTTAAAAAAATTGATGACATACAGTATTGGCCACAGAGAGAGGAAATTAATACTCCCCCCAAAATTGGTGGAGGGGTGAGAAGGTGCATAAAATATTCTAGAGGGGTTTTTGGCAATAGTAATAAAACATTTACATTAAAACAAACAAGCAAAAATGTGTTTAAGGGTGTTTATTGTAGCATTGTTTGAAATAATAAATGCTAGATACAACCTGAATGTCTATCAACAGGGAATTAAATTATTACAGAGCCATACAATGGATCTCTATGCAGCTCACAGAGAATGTACTAGAATAGAAGAATATGAAAAGGTGTCTGTTATATCATTAATCAAAAAGAAAAGCAAGTTCAGAACAGTGGTAGAATGGGATCCCATTATTTTTGTGTTGTCATTTTTGTTTTTTTTGACTGCATTGGGTCTTTGTTGCTGTGCGTGGGCTTTCTCTAGTTGCAGTACGCTGGCTTCTCATTGCAGTGGCTTCTCTTGTTGAGGAGCATGGGCTCTTGGCGCGCAGGCTCCAGTAGTTGCAGCATGCGGGCTCAGTAGTTGTGGCACACGGGCTGTAGAGCATGTGGGCTTCAGTAGCTGTGGCACATGGACTTAGTTGCTCTGCGGCATGTAGGATCTTCCCGGACCAGGGCTTGAACCCATGTCCCCTGCGTTGGCAGGTGGACTCTTAACCACTGCACCACCAGGGAAGTCCCCCCCCATTTGTTTTTTTAATGAGTATTAACAGCATTTATGCTTTGCATGTATTTATATAAAAACTATCTGAAAGGACATACAATTTATTAACAGTGGCAACTTCTGGAAACGGGACTGAGAGGAGAAAGTTATGATAGAATTTTACTTTTTACTTTACATTTTCTTTTACTTTTTTATGAGTATGAGGTACTTTTGTCATTAAAGTTTAAAATGTAAAATAAAACTCACATTTTACATAGCAAACATTAGAGGCAAAACCCTTTGACAAACAATCTGGCAACAGGTGATGACCCACAGGGCTGGGGCTAGGGTGGGGCAAGAGAGGCACGTGCTTTGGGCACAAAATTTAAGAGGACATCAGAAAACCCAGAAATCAAGATGAGTGATATTTTAATACACTATTTAAAAACTTTTTTTATTGAAGTATAGTTGATTTACAATATTGTGTTAGTTTCTGGTGTATAGCAAAGTGATTCAGTTATACATATATATATTTTTTCCAATTCTTTTCCGTTATAGATTATTACAAGATATTGAATATAGTTCCCTGTACTATACAGTAAATCCTTGGTTTTTATCTATTTTGTACATCATGGTGTGTATCTGTTGGTCCCATACTCCTAATTTATCCCTCCCCCACCTCTTTCCCCTTTGGTAACTGTAAATTTGTTTTTTATGTCTTTGAGTCTGTTTCTGTTTTGAAAATGAGTTCATTTGCATTATGTTTTAGATTTCATACATAAGTGGTATCATATAATATTTGTCTTTCTCTGTCTAGTTTACTTCATTTGGTATGATAATCTCTAGGTCCATCCATGTTGCTGCAAATGGCAATGTTTCATTCTTTTTTATGGCCAAGTAATATTCCACTATATATATATTTATATATACATTTATGTATATATAATGAAATGTATGTATATACCACATCTTCTTTATCCATTCATCTGTTGATGGACACTTAGGTTGTTTCCATGTCTTGGCTATTGTAAATAGCACTGCTATGAACACTGGGGTGTATGAACCTTTTCAAATAGAGTTTTTGTCTTTTCCAGATATATGCCCAGGAGGGGGATTGCTGGATCATATGGTAACTCTATTTTTAGTTTTTTAATTTTGTCATTTTAAGAATGGTATATAAGGCTTCCCTGGTGGCACAGTGGTTAAGAATCTGCCTGCCACTGCAGGGAACCCGGGTTTGAGCCCTGGTCCGGGAAGATCCTACATGCTGTGGAGCAACTAAGCCCGTGTGCCACAACTACTGAGCCTGCACTCTAGGGCCCTGTGCTCTAGGGCCCGCGAGCCACAGCTATGAGCCCACACACCGCAACTACTGAAGCCTGTGCGCCTAGAGGCCGTGCTCTGCAACAAGAGAAGCCACTGCAGTGAGAAGCCCGCGCACCGCAGCAAAGAGTAGCCCCCGCTCGCCGCAACTAGAGAAAAGCTTGTGCCAGCAGCGAAGACCCAACTCAGCCAAAAATAAATAAATTGGAAAAAAAAAAAAGGAATGGTATATAAACGGAATCGTACAATATGTGACCTTTTGAGATTAGCTTTTTTTATTCAGCATAACAACCTTTTAAAATTCATCCGTACTGTTGCGTGCATCAGTGGTTTGTTTTCATTGTGGAGTAGCATTCCATGGTATGGATGTTACCATGTCATTTTCAACCATTCACCTATTGAGGGAAATTGTAGTTCCAGTTTTGGGCTGTTTCAAATACTGATGCTATGAGAAATCATGTGTCAGCTTTTGTTCATTTCTTTAAAATAAAAGCCCCAACTATCAAACTCTTAGAGGAAAACATAGGCAGAACACTCTATGACATAAATCACAGCAAGATCCTTTTTGACCCACCTCCTAGAGAAATGGAAATAAAAACAAAAATAAACAAATGGGACCTAATGAAACTTAAAAGCTTTTGCACAGCAAAGGAAACCATAAACAAGACCAAAAGACAACCCTCAGAATAGGAGAAAATATTTGCAAATGAAACAACTGACAAAGGACTAATCTCCAAAATTTACAAGCAGCTCATGCAGCTCAATAACAAAAAAACAAACAACCCAATCCAAAAATGGGCAGAAGACCTAAATAGACATTTCTCCAAAGAAGACATACAGATGGTCAACAGGCACATGAAAAGATGCTCATTATTGTTAATTATTAGAGAAATGCAAATCAAAACTACAATGAGGCATCACATCATACTGGTAAGAATGGCCATCATCAAAAAGTCCACAAACAATAAATGCTGGGGAGGGTGTGGAGAAAAGGGAACACTCTTGCACTGCTGGTGGGAATGTGAATTGGTTCAGCCACTATGGAGAACAGTATGGAGGTTCCTTAAAAAACTACAAATAGAGCTACCATACGACCCAGCAATCCCACTACTGGGCATATACCCTGAGAAAACCATAATTCCGAAAGAGTCATGTACCAAAATGTTCATTGCAGCTCTATTTACAATAGCCAGGAGATGGAAGCAACCTGAGTGCCTATCATCGGATGAATGGATAAAGAAGATGTGGCACATGTATACAATGGACTATTACTCAGCCATAAAAAGAAACGAAATTGAGTTATTTGTAGTGAGGTGGATGGACCTAGAGTCTGTCATACAGAGTGAAGTAAGTCAGAAAGAGAAAAACAAATACTGTATGCTAACACATATATATGGAATCTAAGAAAAAAAAAAAAGGTCGTGAAGAACCTAGGGGTAAGACGGGAATAAAGACACAGACCTACTAGAGAATGGACTTGAGGATATGCGGAGGGGGAAGGGTAAGCTGTGACAAAGTGAGAGAGTGGCATGGACATATCTACACTACCAAATGTAAAATAGATAGCTAGTGGGAAGCAGCTGCATGGCACAGGGAGATCAGCTCTGTGCTTTGTGACCACCTAGAGGGGTCAGATAGGGAGGGTGGGAGGGAGGGAGACGCAAGAGGGAAGAGATATGGGAACATATGTATATGTATAACTGATACACTTTGTTATAAAGCAGAAACTAACACATGATTGTAAAGCAATTATACTCCAATAAAGATGTTAAAAAAACAAAAAAGCCCCAGAGTGCAATTGCTGTGTTACATTGGCTGTACCATTTTACATCCCCACCAGCAATATAAGAGTGGTCCAGTTTCTCTGCATCCTCTCTAGCATTTGGTGTTTGTTATGGGCTGGATTATGTCTTTCCTAAATTCATATGTTGTAGCCATAACCCCCAGTACATCAGAATATGAGTATATTTGGAGATAGGGTCTTTAAAGAGGTGATTAAGGTTGAGTAAGGTCATTGGTGTAGACCCTAATCCAATACAACTGGTGTCCTTATAAGAAGAGATTAGGACTAAACATATACAGAGAAAAGACCATGTGAAAACACAGGGAGAATATGGCCATCTACAAGTCAAGGAACAAGGCCTCAGAATGAAATCAACCCTGCCAACAGTTTGCTCTTAAACTTCTGGCCTCCAGAATTGTGAGAAATAAATTGCTGTTGTCTTCAGCCACCCAGTCTGTGGTATTTGTTACAGCAGTTTTAGTAAACAAATGCAGTATTGTCATAATTTTTTATTTTAACTGTCTGACAGGTGTGTAGTGACATCTCATTGTACTATTAATTTGCATTTTCCTAATGCCTAATGATGCTGAACATCTGCTCATGTGCTTATTTGCCACTTGTATATCATTTTTGGTAAAATGTCTCTTCATGTCTTTTGCCTGCTTTCTAATTGGATTGCTTGTTTTCATAATGTTGACTTTTAAATGTTCTTTGGATATTCTAGAAATGAGACCTTTGTCTAATATGTGATTTGCAAATATTTTCTCCCCATCTATAGCTTGCCTTTTCATCCTCTTAACAGGGTCTTTCACAGAGCAAAATTTTAATTTTGATGAAGTCCAATTTATCCATTTTTTTCTTTTATGGATTGTGCTTTTGGTGTTATGACTAAGAACTCTTCACTAAGTCCTAGGTCCTAAAGACTTTCTCCTATATTATCTTTTAAAAATTTTATAGCTTTACTTTTTTTTTTTTTTTTTTTTTTTTTTTTGTGGTACGCGGGCCTCTCACTGCCGTGGCCTCTCCCGTTGCGGAGCACAGGCTCCGCGGCCATGGCTCACGGGCCTAGCCGCTCCACGGCATGTGGGATATTCCCGGACCGGGGCACAAACCCATGTCCCCTGCATCGGCAGGCGGACTCTCAACCACTGCGCCACCAGGGAAACCCTATAGCTTTACATTTTACATTTAACTCTATGATCCATTTTGAGTTAATTTTTTTTATAAGGTGTGAGGTTCAGGTCAAGTTTTATTTTTTGTTTTTGAGGAGTTTTTTTGTTTTGTTTTCTTTTGTTTTGTTTTGTATTGCCTATGGATAGCCAGTTGCTCCAGCACCATTTACTAAAAAGACAGTCCTTCCTCTATTGGATTGCACTTGCCCTTTATCAAAAATTACTTGACTGTACTTGTGTGGGGATATTTCTGGGTTCTCTATATTGTTCCACTGATGTATATGTCGATCCCTCTGCCGAAATCACACAACCTTGATTACTGTAGCTCTACAATAAGCCTTGAAATCAGGTAGAGTGATTCCTTCCATTTTTTTCTTTTTCAGAATGGTTTTAGCTGTTCTACTTTCTTTACCTTTCTATATAAATTTTAGAATTATCTCACCTATCTACAAAAAATATTGCTAGGAATTGCATAAAAGCTGTATATCAGTTTGAAGAGAATTCACATCTTTAGTATGCTGAGTTTTCCAATCCATGTATATGGAAAGTCTGTATATTTACTTAGATTGTCTTTGATTTCTTTCATCAGAATTTTGTAGTTTTCAGTATACAAGTCTTGTACATGTTTTGCTAAATTACACCTAAATATTTCACTTTTGAGGAGTAATTGTAAGTGATGTTGTATTCTTAATTTTGATTTCTACATATTCATTGTTGGTATGTACACAATTACTGGCATCTCTACTAGTATACAATTTATTTTATTTTTTATAAATTTATTTTATTTATTTATTTTTGGCCACACTGGGTCTTCGTTGCTGCGCACGGGCTTTCTCTAGGTGCAGCGAGCGGGGACTACTCTTCATTGCGGTGCACAGACTTCTCATTGCGGTGGCTTCTCTTGCTGTGGAGCACGGGCTCTAGGTTTGTGTGCTTCAGTAGTTGTGGCATGTGGGTTCAGTAGTTGTGGCACACAGGCTTAGTTGCTCCGTGGCATGTGGGATCCTCCCAGACCAGGAATTGAACCTGTGTCCCCTGCACTGGCAGGCAGATTCTTAACCACTGCGCCACCAGGGAAGTCCCCCAAAATATATTTTTAATACATTTATAGTAATGTTTCAATAGTAAACGCATTTAGTTTTTTTACAACTTTAGTAATTATTTTGCCATTGCAAAATATAGCAGGAGGATGACTGGACCTTGGCAGCTTAACTCAATCGTGTAATAAAAAAGACACTTCACCATCCATACCATCCCTGAGGAAATGGCTTCAGTAGCTAAATTCTTATCAACTTCCGGTAACTTTTGCCCATACAAGAAATCAAAATGAATTAAAAAGGGGAATTTTCTCTCCAAAGACTAAATTTCTAGATTCATATACTTTTTCTATTTTATCTTCTTTATCTCCAGTGGTACATTTCCCCTTCCTGTCTGCTCTGGCCCCGCACACAGAACTCAAGATTATGGTGAGGAATATGGGAATACAACAGGATGAGACTCAGGGGAGTCACTTCCCTCAGCCATTTGTACGTAGAGCCACTTACCTGGTTGAGGCCCTTATCATCTCTCCTGGGGGAATATTGTAACAGCCTCCAATTGGCCCCCCTGCCTCCTCCAGCCTCATTCTCTTCCCATTCATTTTCTGTACAGCTATTGCAGTTTTTTTGTTTTTTGTTTTTTTGCTGTACGCGGGCCTCTCACTGTTGTGGCCTCTCCCGTTGCGGAGCACAGGCTCCAGACGCGCAGGCTTAGCGGCCATGGCTCACAGGCCCAGGTGCTCCGCGGCATGTGGGATCTTCCCAGACCGGGGCACGAACCCGTGTCCCCTGCATCGGCAGGCGGACCCTCAACCACTGCGCCACCAGGGAAGCCCTGCGGTTTTTTTTTAAACAAATACATTTGCTCATGAGACTTTCCTATTTAAATCTTTTTGTGATCCCCTCGTGTGTACAGGATAGAATAAAACACGAGACCCTTCATAAGGCCCAGCCACTCCAGCCAGTGTACTTCTTCTGTCTCCATCCTCATAAAGCCTAAACTCTAGCCATTAAACTACTCAGAATTTCCTGAATAAGCCAAATATTTTTGTTCATTAATATAATTTTCCTCTAATTTAAACTCTCATTACTCCTTTGACAAAAATGTACCTATCTTTAAAGACAAACTTAAAAAAAATCAACATTTCAGAAAGCCAATTACTTTCCTTCATCTCCTGTTTCAAATAAAATTTACCACTCCCTTTGTCATGTCCCATAGTCCTTTACCCTTTTACCTGTGACCTTATCTTCCTAATCAACAAGTGTGACACATTTTCTGATAAATATAATTATACTAATGAGGACAATCAGATAAAATACTTTAAATTAAGACTACATAGCACATTTGACAATATATTATAATCATAAACACATTTGATGGTATAATATCTTGATTTTAAGACACTATTGATTTTAAGATGGCATATTTATTTAGTAATACATTTTTTAAAAGACTATTAATCTACATCAATCTACATATTTTAAACTGCCAAATTTATCCAGATAATTACATTTTACTTTTTTTGTTTAGTATTACAGAGTTTAAGTCTTCAACATAATGAGAATCTAAGGGTCCTTCTGAATCACATCTCATCACCTGCAGTTTGCTTGGCATCACGGTTTATATCATGATCATTTTGTAATCTGTTCTGGTGATAGTGACCCCTTTAGCATCCTTAGTTAAGATCATTAAGTATGGAGTATATTAAAGATTATCAAAGTTTGTCATTGTTTCTTATTTGGTTAAACTCAGTCTTGGTTGCCATTTAATTAAATGATGTATTGCTGGAAGTTAAATGGTTTCTCTTTAAGTGAGAGGAAGCTTTGAACAGAGAGACTTCTAAAGCCTGAGTGATAATCCCTCATGGTGTGTGAATTGGTTACACCTGCCTCTCCCAGGTTTGTAAGTTCTATCAGCTATTACTGAGAGACTTGGTCGTTTCTACTGTCTTTAATCACATTGCTTGTTGAAGAGAGGAATTTGTTCAATTTTGTTTGTTTTAATTCTTCATCATAAAATAATTTTTTGGAAGACACTTAAGCAACAATTAGGAATCCAAAGTTAGTTAAAATTTTATCACCGATGCAAATAAAGGTGAGAAAAGGGTAACATACTCACTGTGCATCACTAAATACTCCTGTGCTCCAGCCTTCTCACTTGTGTTACCCCAGCTGGTGACAATTCACTCTTCTGCCCGGCAGCTTGTAGGAAAGTAAAGATTGGCATTGATTGTAAAGGCACATTTCAATTCCAGAAATATCAAAATTTAACAAACATTTGCATTTATCATCACAAAATTAAGGTATTGTTTATGTGTTTGTGTCCTTCACAAGACTATAAGCTCCTTAGTTCTGCTATTTTTTCAACTTCATCTCTGTGTTCCTAGAGTCCAGTATGGTGCTTGGTATGTATTATGTGCTCAATAAATACTGTGGAATGAATGAGAAAATGCAAACTATACACTAATTGGGTAACTAATTTGATACGTGTTCATGTATCAGTTATTTAGTTGGACTGACATAGGTTTGAAGGGGGTGATTCTCAATTTATTCTTCCTTTTTTTTGTGAATTGTGTTAGACATGTTTTGTTCCTCAATTTGAAGAATCTTTTTCTCCAGTTCAAGAGGAGAAAAGTCACATAAATGGATAGAATTTTCTTGCTTAGATTGCCCATGTATCTTTGGAAGCTGCTTCTACTTCTCCGATAAGCGCCAGTTCACAAACAAGTGAATAAACAAGTAGCAAACAAATATTATCAGGACATTTTAGAAATATCTGATAGTCCGTAAGTCCAGAGATTGATTTTTCAAGGAAGAGTGTGCTGAAAGCTGTGCTTTTTAATTACACACACGTACTCATGTCATATCTAGGCTACTAAAATTGTTCTTGGTTCATATGATGGAATTAAGTAAAGCAATATTTCATGGTGCTATTCAAAGAACCTTCTCAACTGTGCAGGGGTTAGGACTAGATGCACTGTTTGCCCAGAGGCTCTTCAAAGAGGGAAGCATGAAAAGCCTGGGAGTGAGTGTGGTGTTCTAGTTATCCATTGCTTATAACGAACTATCCTGAACATATGGCAATCATTTTATTATATCTCATGATTTTGTGTGTGAGGAATTTAGGCAGGGGTCAGCAACAGTGCTCCATGTGGCATCATGTAAGATCACTCGGCAACACTCAGCTGGAGGCTGGGCTGGCCAGGAGGGTACGAGTCGGCTTTACTCACATGTCTGGTGGCTTGGTGAGTCGGATGAAAGGCTCAGCTCAGCTGGGACTGTCCGCTGGAGTGCCTATGTGTGGTTTTTCTCTCAAGGTAGCCTCAGGATAATTGGTTTTCTTACTAGGCAGCCCAGGGCTGCATGGCTGTTTATGACCCAGTCTCAGAACCATATAGCGGCCCTTCCACCCTGTTCTATTGGTCCAAGCCTACCCAGATTCAAGAGGCAGGGACACAGATCCCACCTCTGGAAGGAAGGAGTGTCAAAGATTTTGCAGCATTGTTTTTTTTTTTGTTGTTGTTGTTGTTTTGCAGCATTGTTTTAAAACTGCCATGAGTGTGGATGTGGGGAGACTCCAACAGGAAGCCCTGTGTATAGGGGGGAAGACTATGTGCCCATCAAGCCTGAAGGGCATGGTGAGGCTGCAAGTGGGAGGATGAAAAGTAAGGTCAGAATCTATCAGCAGGAGTCAGAAACTACATGATAGGAGGAATTGTTGGCATCATGTATTCAGAAGAAAGATCTATGAGCAGCAAGAAATGATGGAGTTTTCCTTTAGAAGTGGCGCAGTGCCTAGTGTGTGATATGCATGGTATTGCCCATCAGAGGAACTCATGATCGTTGCTACTTTATGCTTGGACATCTGAGCAAGTTTGATAATGTGGTCACCAGAAATCAGCATTTCTTCTTCTCAGCAACTCAGCCCATTTTCTGTTCCACAGATCCCTTCTGTAAACCCTGACCAGGGGTCACTGTGTTCCTGGCCTTTCCTCAAACAGAGGCTTCTGCTCAGTTCCCCGGTGCCCCCCTAGCTTAACCTCAGGGGCCATGGGGCAGAGGGCCATGGACAGATTTGGGGCTTCTCTGGCTTCTTTAAACACCCAGTGGAACTCCATCTTCCTCAGCAAGTCTCAGATCTGTGCCCTGAATTCTGTCTTCCTTTATTATTTCCTCCACATCCTTCTGTCTCTTTCCTATTCTGCTGTTCCCATCCCCATGTTCCAGTTCACTCAGGGTCTTCTTGAGGCTTTCTCTGAGCTGATACTTTTCACCCCAGATTTCCCCACTAGCAACTCTCAGGATGGTTAACTGTTGAATTGTCAGGTTAATTTCACATGGATAGTTTCAACTTGGCCATGGTAGAGTAGCTATAACCCAGCCCTCCCTACCCCAGAGCCAGTTGTTAAACACTTACCAGGACGTTATTGCCCACTTCTTTATGATTTTATTTTCTGTCTCTTGCTTCAACCCACCTCTGTCTGAATTTACTTCAGAAATCACCATTTCCACTCACTGTGGAGTCACGGAACATTTGCATTTGAAAATATAAAATGGTTAAGAGCAAGTGACTTCACCTTCTTTAAGCTCTCATCTCCTGTCTGTAAAGTGGTGATAGCAACGTCTTCCTTGGAGGTCGTGATGGGACGAGACCAGGTCATGTAGGTCCGGGCTCAGCAAATATTCACTACTCATTGGCTCTTGTCACTGTGCCGGTCCCCGCCCCACCCAGACTCAGGTTACTCCTTTATCCACTGATAGTTTTTCTGGCACTCTCATGTTCTACGAAAAGCTGGCACTAATGATTCATTAGTGCGGTGTGTTTTAAGCTGACAAAAATCACTTCAATGGTGGAAAAAGCTCACGACAATCAATCCACCCTCGTTTACACTTCTGTGATGAACTGTGAAACCTAGGTCTCGTTCTGCAACGCTAGATCCTGGGCAGTTTGAGGGATCTCAAACTGTGAATTCTTGGATCATTATCTACGTTGTCATTCTTTCACTTGGACAAAGCTGTTCTTCTGGGAATACCCATCTGGCACGTGTCTATATTCAACTGTGCCCTAATTTTGTAGGAACAGCTTCCCTGAGTTCATTGTGCATTGAGGTCAGATAAGAATCATTTGGGCAAAACAAGCTGTCCCCTCTTCTCCGGAGTCTGAAACACACACATCCCATCCTATGCATCATCTGACGTGGGTAGCGGCTGTTAACATGTTTTGCCCAATGGAATTCATATCTGATTCTTCCTGCAAGGCTAATTTAATTTGGAAAAGACTTTTTTTATCCTAAAGTTATTATATTTGATGAGATTAATTGCCCCCTGCTTTCAAAAATGCATATTTCAACGGCTAACAGGGATGTCAAGAAATGCATAAAATAAAAATATAAGGCAGGAAAAAATAGCAGTTATTTGTTTGACGTTGGAAAGTGTCAAGGTCCTTTAATCTGCTGCTTCATGGTCCCAATGGACCATTTAAATGTAAAGTTAGGTTTACTGAGGTGTAATTTACATGCAGGAAAATGTACCTATTCTGATATAGAGTTCTATGAGTTTTTGGGGTTTTTTTTTTTTTACATCTTTATTGGAGTATAATTGCTTTACAATGGTGTGTTAGTTTCTGCTTTCTAACAAAGTGAATCAGTTATACATATACATATGTTCCCATATCTCTTCCCTCTTGCATCTCCCTCCCTCCCACCCTCCCTATCCCACCCTGCTAGGTGGTCACAAAGCACAGAGCTGATCTCCCTGTGCCATGCGGCTGCTTCCCACTAGCTATCTATTTTACATTTGGTAGTGTAGATATGTCCATGCCACTCTCTCACTATGTCTCAGCTTACCCTTCCCCCTCCCCATATCCTCAAGTCCATTCTCTAGTAGGTCTGTGTATTTATTCCCATCTTACCCCTAGGTTCTTCATGACATTTTTTTTTTCTTAGATTCCATATATATGTGTTAGCATATGGTATTTGTCTTTCTCTTTCTGACTTACTTCACTCTGTATGACAGACTCTAGGTCCATCCACCTCACTACAAATAACTCAATTTCGTTTCTTCTTATGGCTGAGTAATAGTCCATTGTATATATGTGCCACATCTTCTTTATCCATTCATCCGTTGATGGGCACTTAGGTTGCTTCCATCTCCTGGCTATTGTAAATAGAGCTGCAATGAACATTTTGGTACATGACTCTTGGAATTATGGTTTTCTCAGGCTATATGCCCAGTAGTGGGATTGCTGGGTCGTATGGTAGCTCTATTTGTAGTTTTTTAAGGAACCTCCATACTGTTCTCCATAGTGGCTGAACCAATTCACATTCCCACCAGCAGTGCAAGAGTGTTCCCTTTTCTCCACACCCTCTCCAGCATTTATTGTTTCTAGATTTTTTGGTGATGGCCATTCTGACTGGTGTGAGATGATATCTCATTGTAGTTTTGATTTCCATTTCTCTAATGATTAATGATGTTGAGCATTCTTTCATGTGCTTGTTGGCAATCTGTATATCTTGGAAACACAAAAGACCCCGAATAGCCAAAGCAATCTTGAGAATGAAAAACGGAGCTGGAGGAATCAGGCTCCTGGACTTCAGACTATACTACAAAGCTACAGTAATCAAGACAGTATGGTACTGACACAAAAACAGAAATATAGATCAATGGAACAGGATAGAAAGCCCAGAGATAAACCCACACACATATGGTCACCTTATCTTTGATAAAGGAGGCAGGAATATACAGTGGAGAAAGGACAGCCTCTTCAATAAGTGGTGCTGGGAAAACTGGACAGGTACATGTAAAAGTATGAGATTAGAACACTCCCTAACACCATACACAAAAATAAGCTCAGAATGGATTAAAGACCTAAATGTAAGGCCAGACACTATCAAACTCTTAGAGGAAAACATAGGCAGAACACTCTGTGACATAAATCACAGCAAGATCCTTTTTGACCCACCTCTTAGAGAAATGGAAATAAAAACAAAAATAAACAAATGGGACCTAATGAAACTTCAAAGCTTTTGCACAGCAAAGGAAACCATAAACAAGACCAAAAGACAACCCTCAGAATGGGAGAAAATATTTGCAAATGAATCAACTGACAAAGGATTAATCTCCAAAATTTACAAACAGCTCAATAACAAAAAAACAAACAATCCAATCCAAAAATGGGCAGAAGACCTAAATAGACATTTCTCCAAAGAAGAGTTCTATGAGTTTTGACAAACACATGTGCTGTGTAATCACCACAATCAAGGTATAGAACATTCCCAGTCCTTCTCCAAATTCCCTAAGGCCCTTTGATGCTGACTCCCCTCCCCCATCCCCAGGCCCCGGCAATCACTGATCTGTTTTCGGGCTCTATAGTTTTGCCTTTTTCAGAAAGTTGTATTAATGAAACATTACACTATGTAGCCTTTTGAGTCTGCCTCCTTTTACTCAGCTAATGCATTTGAGATGCACCCATGATGTGCCTGTACTGGTGGCTTATTCTTTGTTATAGCTGAACAGTATTCAATTGTGTGCATGTACCACGGTTTGTTTACCCATTCACAGTTAAAGGACATTTGGGTTGTTTCCAGGTTTGGGTGATTATGAATCAAGGCACTATAAATATCTGCATACAGATTTTCATATGGACATAGGTTTTCATTTCCCTTGGGTCAACCCTATGGGCCATTTTCTCAGCTCCCCCAAACTCCTGTGGCTGCTTCACATCTGCCTGCATTATCCTCAGAGCCCCAGCTTGGTGAGTTGAGCACCGTTCTTACTTCAAGCAGAGATGTGTGAGTTCCAGAGCCAGGGAGCAGTTTTAGAATTTAGGTCTCTAGACAACCGACCTACCCTCTCCTCTGAGGAGACAGGGAAATAAATAAAATGCAGAGAAATAGATGAACGATAGATAGAGGGAGAAGAGGTGGGCAAAATAAGGCGAGTGAGCACAAGACAGATCTCCTACATCAGGTGCTGTAATTAAGGGCTTCTTCTTAATTAGCAGCCCAGCTGCCTATAAAATTGAATTGTGTTTCTCTGCTTATAAACAGGAATTGTGACTCACTAAGTTATGATTTGCTTAAATCCACTCTTGCCATTTGTGCGTAGGAGCTAATGTATTTATTGCAGCTGATATCTGGACTAAAGTGAAATGATTAGGAGGTCTTTGGTCATCAGAGATTTCTATTAATAACTGGATTTGAAGAACAATAGTAGCTAACACTGAGTACTTGCCATGTACCAGATACTGTTCTAAGGACTTTACATATTCAAACTCAATTAATCCTCATGACAACCTTAAGAGCTAGCGGTAATTTCCCCCACTTTACAAATTTTATATAATCTATGCACAGAGAGGTTGAGGACCCTTAGCAAGTGGCAGTGCTGGAATAAACACAGGCCATCTGGCTCTCCAGCCCAATTGCTTAACCATGAGGCTATCCTGCCCCTAAGCTCCTGCCACAAAGAGCCAGACACTTCGTGCGCCTTCTCTGTTCTTCATACCTACCCAGCAAGGTGACTCTTATTATCCCTATTTTACAGATGAGGGAATTGAGACTCAGAGAAATTAAGTAACTAGGTCAAGGTCCCCGGGCTTGTGGGTCATGGAATTGGGAATGGAATCCGAGTTAGTCCACGTGCTCTCCACCACTTCTCCCTGCCTCTAATAAAATCCTTTGGTTCGCCATGGACTTGACCTAAGTTGAGAGGCTGTCGAGGACATGCAATGAAGATGAATCTGTCTGAGGCTGTGTTAACCTGCTCTCCAGGCTCAGCGTGTGCTCTCTGCGTGTTCCTGCTGGGACTTGGCTCCATGCGGCCTGCTAGCCTCAGAGAGGAGCTCTCTGGGGACCAGGAGTCAAATCGTAAAAATATTCTTATTTTTTCCCAGGACTTTTCGCAAACAATAAACTCCCTTAGAAAGGTTGGGGGAAACACACACACACACAAGTAAATACTTATTGAGAATATATTTATAATAGATGTCTTTTTGCATTCGACTCAACTTTCCTTAATAGGCTGCTTATTCTGGGCATCATGCTTGCTCTAATTAGTTTTTTCATCATGTGATGGTTGGTCTCTGGAGGAAGACAGAGCTTGAAAGCATGAGCCGCAGCCATATTTAGCTGTAAAACCACCAAATAAGCTCATCATTGCCTTGGCTGTGCTTCTGTGAGGTGGAGGTGAGGGCTGGCCCAGTCCTTACAGATCTCACCTTGCATAAAAATGCCCTGACGTTGGGGATGCTTGGTTTGCATTATTTATTTCATCATCATTGGGCATCTTCTCCGTGCTCAGCTCTGCGTTCAGCACTTTTGGACTTTTGCTACCTTTAGTCCCCACAGCTGACTTTCTGCACACATCTGTCCCCCTACTAAATTATGGGTTCCTGAGTGTAGAGAACTATGTCATCAGGGATGAATTGGATCTGGTTTCCTATCATCCAGGAGCCCCTAGTTTAGTAAGAGAAACCGACATATATATAAATAATCTGAAAACACGGCACACTGTGATGGTGCGATAGTTTTATAACAATAATAATTAACATTTGAGGAAAGGGTATCATGGTCCTGGCCCTGTGCAAAATCCTGCAGTGTTTACATATATCTTTAATCCTTAGGGAAATCAGTGCTGTATCAGTTATCTGTTACCATAATAAGGCTGTGTAGCAACCATAAAACCTCAGTGGCATGCAACAACATTTATTTTTGCTCACAAGTCTGAGCATTGGCTGGCAGCTTCTGCTTCTGGGGCAGCGGGCTGTTGGCCGAGGCACCTTGGCTGAGTTCTCCCATGCATCTGGGTGGCTGGGGACTGGCTGGTCTGAGAAGGTCTCAGATGAGACACTTTGCTTCCATTTTACTCTGTCTTTCCTCCTCCAGCAGGCTAGCTCTTGCTTATTCTCATGGCAGAGGCAGGATTCCAAGAAGCACGTGGAAGCACACAAACCTCTAGAGGACGAATCTCGAAACTGGCACACAGTCAATTCTGCTTCATCTGCACTTGGCCAAAGCAAATTTACAAGGGTAACCTAGATTCAGGGAATGGGGTAGAGGCTCCACCTCTTAAAGAGAGGAGCTGCAGAGTTATTCTGTGAAGGGCATGGATGCCAGAGCAGTAAAGAATCGTAGTAGACATTTTTGTAATCTACCACAGGAACTAGTATCATCCCCATTTTACAGATGAAGAAACTGATGCATAAAGAGGTACCTAAGCTCACGCAGAAAGTACTGGCATCATAAAGAAAAGGGCTATGGAAGTACAGATGAAGGAAGAGATTGATGTTTTTATGACAGACTTGAAATCTTCTTTGGTGTGGGGATAAATCAGAACTGGGACACTGTAGCAGGTGCTGTTGATGCCTCACCCCAGTTCATACCAGGACCTTGAGCTCACAGCAGCTGTGGGGGACAGCCTGCCAGCTTCTCACCTCAAGGGACTCTCTGCTTCTCTGCTTGAGGCTTTTTCCAGGGTCATCAAAGTTTGCTCTGTCTCCTTGCAGGGGAGCCTGCAAGTGTCAGAGTTAATGCCCCCAGAGGCAACCCTCAGCCAGCAAGACATAGGAGCTGAGGAATCCATACCCCAGCTTCCCCATCCTGGGTGGAATAATTCTGTGGCACATTTTCGAAATTCCTCAGATGACCCCCTTGGGAACTGAGCCCCAGGTTACTCTCAGTAGTAAACTGCTCATTAACACACACCTTATCACTCTCCTCTTTCAAGGAAGACACCTGCACCCAAACCCTTGTCTTAGGGTCTGCTTTTGCAAGAAATCAAAGGAAGACACCTTGAAGGACGGAAAAGATGTTGACAGATAGAAGAAGCCTGGTGCAGTGTTCCAGGTAAAGGATCTTATTTGATAATGTCTTGAAAGTGTTCTACACTCGTCTATTTTGTTTGGTCAGAAGTGCTTTTCAGAACATGGGACTGGTTTTGAAACATGTAGCACACAAAGCAAACATGAGGGATACCGCTTAGCTTATTCTCATTAGGCACATTCATGTTTTTTTGCTTCTCAAAAACTTAACTTTTCTAGTTATAAAAGAAATGCAGGCACATTGTAGAAAAATTGGAAATGCAAAAGAAAGTAAAAAGAAGAAAAACACATAATCCTACCACACAGAGGCAATTCCTCCTAAAATTTTTCTATATTTTCTTCTGATTTTTCTTGTATGTGTATTTTAATATGTTTCAGGTATACTATTTATTCAGTTTTGGACGCTTCTTTTCCACTTGATATCAGAGCAAAAGCATTTTATAACATTATTAATAAATTTCCAGAAATCTAACTTCTAATGGCTGCTTTATATGACAGCATGAGAATGTGGCATAGATTTACCTAACCATTCCCCCAGTTCTGGACGTTGTGTCTAAATTTTCCTTGTGCAAATAATACTATATTCATATCATTGTGCAATCGCATTTTATATTAATTTCAGATTATTCCTTTTAGGAATGATTCCTAGAAATAGAATTAGTAGGTTACAGGGTTTAAACATTTTCAAAGGCTTTTGGCCACCAAAATCTTAACTTTAACATTTAGGTTTTGTCCAGCCCAGTTATCTGTCTTAGTACCTGAAGAGGGTTTTAATTCAGAACCTTATTCAATCAATCAACATATATTTATTGAGCACCTATTATGATCAGGCGTGGTTCTCAGTACTAGAGATACCAATGAACAAAACATACAAAAATCCCTCCCCTGGGAAGTACAAGATGAGCCTCAGACATCTTCTAATAAATACTAGAGCGTAAGGAAGTGCTTAAAAAAATGATGAGTGCATGTAGGGAGGACCCAAGAGACTGCTTGAAAGGGTTCCCACCAGCAAAATCTGGGATAATGTGAATATCAAATAATTAAGGAAAACAGTGAATTATAAACTATTGAAAAATTAGAAATTGATGAATCCATTGTAATAATAGGTAGATAAACAAACACACAAGGGAGAAGGGAAGGCTCTTGCTTATAGTAAAATGCCAAATTCTCACCAGTCAATGGACAGGGAGTGCTGAAGTGGGAAATTACCATTTTATTACTATCATAATAAAGATTGGCTTAGGCAAGAATCACCAATAGATTAAATCTAGGAGGTAATTTTCACAAGGAGCAAGAGATCTGCATGGCCTTAAGTGTCTCTCTAGAGACTGGTCACCATTTGCAAAGGAAAGAACAGTAACTATTCAGTGCAGAAATCGCACAACATCTCGACCAGATGATAAAGATTGATATCACCCATGAGGGGCAGAGGGATGGTGTGTGCTTTCAAATGTCATTCATTGAGAAGGACACATCAATGATGTATTCTGGTCGGGAATGCCTAACCTGAATATAACTATGAGGAAATATCAGACCAATCCCAAATGAGGAAAGTTCTATTGAAAGAGAGAGAGGGAGAGAGAGAAGCATTATAGTCTTCAAAAGTGTCAGTGTCATAAAATACAAAGAAAGGCTGAGCTGGGAAAAAAGTGCTGTAAAGAACAGTATTAGGTCAATTGACATCATTGGGTCAATTATCAGTTGGAATACCCTAAACACGTTAGATAAGAGTTAAATTCACTGAAGTTGATAACTGTGTTATGGTGATTTAGAATATCCCAATTCTTAGGAAATACACACTGAAGTAATTAGGGGTAACAGGCCATGATGTAGGCAACCTACTCTCAAATGTTCAGAAAAGTATTATGTAATTATATAGTATGGTTGTGCAATTAAAATAATCACATAAGTTTTATATATGAGAGGGAGTACATTATTATGCACATGAATAAAATGCCAGCAGTATGTCAATCTGGGGATAGGGCTTATGGGTGTCCTTTGTCCTATTCTTATGTTTGCCACTTTTCTGTGAGTAAAATTATTTCCATATCAAAAATTTTGATCTCATAGAGCCCACATTCATTAACATTACAGAAAGATTGGGGGAGAATCACTGAATCCACACACTGGAATGAAAACTGTGTTCAAACACTTCACTAAATGTTTGCTTAAGCATAACCAGCCTTCTTCCAGTGTTACCTTCCAGTACCCTCTCTCTAGGTTGGGGTGGGGTCCTTAACCAATGGGGTGTAGGTCCTCGGCCTGTGTTCCACTTCTTCATGGTTGTGCCCACAACGTCTCATCCCCCTATTGTTCTGCATGATGATATTTCCTATTTCAGGGCTATATTGGCCAGGTTCTAACCAGGACGGCGGAAACCTTCTGGATATTTAAAACAGAGGGAGCTTAATGTGGGGAATTGGTTACATGGGTGATGGAAATGTTAAGAAGACAAATGGGAGATCGAGGCGGCCCAGAGATTTGCAACAGCAGAAGGCCACTGCCGCCTCTGAGCTGGAGGGACAAAGGGGGAAGGCAGCATTGCTGGAGCCCGGGGGCCGGGGTCACCTGGAGACACAGGAACCGCCACAGGCCTAGCTGGCAGGAGCTGGCAGCTCAGACACAGCCCTTGCTAGAGGAAGTCCCTGCTTCTCCCTCCTCCAGCTCCAGTCTCCCACGACTGCCTCCCCGTGGCTGAGCCCAGGGCAGCCTGGGAAATGCAGCTGCAGGGTCAGCCCATCTCTCACCCTCTTAACACAGACACCTTGTGGGATATAGAGCAGAGCAGGAGGAGAATGAAGAATAGATCTTAGGGCAGCCACTCCTGTGCCCTCATTGCTATTTGCAGAAAGTTCTTGGCATTGGCATCCACAATGTTCAAAATCCCCTCTATGTATATTGTCTAGGGAGGCTTGGCCTCTCTCCTGTCCTTTTTGTAAATTTTTTGGTCTAGGTCCTTGGGCCTGTGACTCTGTCTCTATTCTGAGCCCTCTCTCTGTTGGCCATGAGTTCTCTCAAGCTGACCTGTGTCAGCCGTGGTTTCTGCAGCCAGGCAGATCCCTTTGAAGTCCTGCATAGTTTTCACATTAGCATTTATATTGTGGCTGCACCTTTGAGGGTGCTAACCATGCACTTCTCTTCCTCTCTGTGGTCTAGTTGCTGTTTCCCAAACACTATCTGTAATCATGTGAGCAGGATTTTGCACCCCTTTGGTGGGAAGAGTCTCTTTTTACTTGGGACCTGGCCTGAAAGCAGAGTTCCCCATTGGGTGGTGCTGTGGCCCATCCTGTGTCCCATTACTGAGAACAACCCTAGCATCACCGCTCAAGGATGCTGCTGCTTTTGTCATCTCAGGCCCAACGGCTTGTTAGCCTGTGCCTTTTCATGGTCTTTTGTCTAAGAGTGGAAACAATGGGATTTGACTTCCCATTTTTCCTGGAAAATTAATTTATTCTTTCCATGTCCATGCTAAAGATGGCCAGAAGATTGAAACAGGCACATATTGGAAATACCACTGGGGGAAGGGCAGGTACCCCTATCTCAGAGTGACTAAATGTCAGCGATCTAGATGTCCCCGATTCTCTCAGCCTGCAATCGCCTTGTCTTTAAAGATTTAAAGATCAACTCGAATTCCTATCTCACTTTTGCCAGAAATCAGCATCCCTCCCAACAAACCATACTATTCTCTGTGACTTTTAAGTTCCTCCCAGTCACCTCTGGCTTCAGTTTCCTGCTTCCGTTTGATTCTCAATCTCCATTCTACGTCCTCTATGCTGTTCCTTTTCCACATTGCGCGATCAGTGTCATTCTTAACATCATGCAGGTCCTTGACCTTGGAGGCCATGTGTTTCAAATGCCGTGTCCTCATTGTGGCCAGGGTGAGAAATGAAGACGTGTTGTGTTCAGGTTCATTTGTTTCGGGCTTTATCTGGGATTGCAGCCAGTACTGCTTACTCAAGCACATGCACTTCCCTAAAATTGCATGTTGACACAGGCATAGCAAACTTTTACTGAAATTTTGAGGGTATGGGGGCTGCTTTTAACTCAGTGTAGCACATGCAAGTGCATATGCATACATACTCACCCCAACTTAAAATTAAACGTTAAATATCCCTATTAAGTCCATTGGTCTTTCTTGTACCATGAACTTCTTACTGGCCAGTCTTCCGTATGAAGACATGATCTATCCCCATATTCTCCATTCGTTTCTTTTTTACATCTCTTTTTTCTTATTTCCTCCATTTTAGAGGATAGCCTCCAACCCAGCCACCCTCTCTTTATATCTTTAAGCCAAGCAATTCACTCCCCCCCACCCTGAGTGCTAGCCTTCCATAACCAGAATGGTTTGTCAGAATTTTCACTAAATAAAAGACGGCTCTCTCTCTCAGGTACCCCATAGCTGATGTGTTTGTAGAGATGGGATGGGAGTGGGGATCAGAGGGGAGAACACAGGAAGGGGGTTTGACAAATGTCCCTTGTGAAGGGGACAAAATAAACATGTTAAGCTTGAGAGTAATCTGGACAATTTTCTGCTCTCCCAAATATCTACCTCACAGTCTCTAACTCGGTGCTTTGTTCTTTCGGACTCTGAAAGTTTTTTGGTCTTCAATAATTCTCTATTAAAATGCAAATACCTACTGGGAGTTGTTAAGCCTTATCAGTTAATAGTTGACTGTTGCATGAGCATAGGATCCTGCTTTAATGGGGCCAGGATGGCAGAGGGATGGGGTGATATTGTGGAAGGACAAATAGATATAGGAAGAAGGGGAGAGAATATTTATTGAAGGGGTCATTTTGGGGTCTTTCTTATATTTTGACCAGAATGAACTCAGCTCACCATTTTCCATAGCCTTTTCCTTTGCCTTCTCAAGAGGAGACATTTTTAAATGGTTGGTTTATTTCCCCTTGACCTGAGACTAAGTTGAATTAAGGAGGGATGCTGGAGCTTCTTTCCTTTGTCATGCCTAAATTAGAAAGAGTAAAAGTAATCCAAGGAAATAGCTACAACAGAAGCCCCCTCCAGTTTAAATTTAGCTCTGTTTAATGGCATCAGTCCCGTGGCAAACATGTGGCTTTGGTGGCTCAGTGGGTGGCAGCAAAGCCTGGATATGGCCTGGATGATGGTGTGCTTCTTCCGTGGTAGGAGGTAAGCCAAATTCCTACCAGCGCCCATCAGGAAGGACCAAAAGAGAGTGCAGGTGCACACTGCCAATCATCCCAACTCCCAGGAAACCACAGAAAGCTCACAACCTCCAGAAGAAATGAAGGTATTGTCAGCTGAGTCCCAGCAGCCTTCCAGCTAGAGCACCTTCTGCATCACCTGTGCGCTCTCTACCTACTGTGCATGTCTTCTCTCCCCTGCTGGACCGTGAGTGTCTTCAGCAGGAGCCAAGCCTGCTTCATCTTCAAGTGCAAGGCCAAAATGCTTTCAGAATAAATGCATTCATAAAGAATAAGCAACAATGCGGGATCATTCCAAAGCAGAATGTGGAAATAAATGAAATCTTTGCCACCCTCCCATCCCTTTCCCCCAGGATTCAGTTTTCCCTTTCAGTGTTAATATTAAAATATATAACAACCAGGATGGCACCAGCATCAACCAATCAGAAGAGAAGCAAGCTTGCTCAGAAGCTGAGTCCTGGGCCACATGCTGTGTGGGATTAACCCTTTAGTTCCTGGAGCATCAAGTTTGGGAAAGGTTTGCCCAGTTGGCTCAGGAGAGCATCAATTTACCCACCAATGTGGAAACATTCCAATAGTTTAACAACCTTATGGCTATCCTGATGTGTCCTGCCTGAGTACCAGCCCCTGCCCCTTTCTAGGTACTCTGCTCCCAGCTGCAAACCTGGGGTGAAGCTGGGCCTATGAAAGCTCTACCTTGCACTGGCCTGTGCACTTTGGTTGGGGGGAGCTGTCAGGAGGCTCAGTCCTAGAGCAGGGGTTGGGGTCGTTCTGAAGAGGCCCAGGGCCTGGTGGTTCAAAAGGCAATGTCTGTGTAGCTCTGAGCTGGCAGGACAGGGCACATCTTTTCCTCAGACCCAGCAGGCATATGGTCACTGGCTTTGGTGCCAAATTCCCTGCGGCTTATAACAGCTCCAGAGAAAGGCTTGCTATGACACTAAGACATCAGCTTTCTATTCTATTTTTTGCCTTGCATATTCCCACTATTGAAGAAAAAAAAAAACAAAACTTCCCTTCCCCCACAGCCCTCATCCCCCTAAAAAAATTATCTTTAGGCAAACCCAGTTCTGCTGCTCGCTGCTGAAAGAAAGGAAAAGAAACTGTTTTAGTTTCTTTTGATGCATATTAGATCCAGCTTAGGGTTCACTTTTACTACCTCTGTCCTCATTCATGCATCAAAGCTCTCAGTCTAGGACAGGGTTAGGGGAACCCTGACTCTTGGGGTCTTTGAATGTAATCGTGAACCTGGTGTGGGGGGAGACAGGAGGAAGAGAGCAAGGAAGTGAGCTATTTTCAGTTTGTCAAAAATCCAAATGGAAATTATAGATGAACACAGCACCCTTGTGTGCAACTAGAGAAATTCAACTTGAGCCAGCTTAGGGGGAAAAAAAGTGGAATTAATTAGCTCATGAAATCAATCCACAGGAAGAACTGGGGTGTGCTGAGCCTCAGGGACCACTGGGACCAGTGCCTTAAATGTCACCAAGACATTCTCAAATTTTCCTAGCTCTCACCTGTGCTCTTCTCTGAATACGGGCTTCATTCTCTAGATCGGTTTGACCAATGGTGAAGAGTGACTTTACCCTCCAGGGGACATTTGGCAATATCTGGGGGGAGATGCTACTGGCATCTAGTGGGTAGAGGCCAAGATGCTGCTATACATTCTACAATGCACAGAATAGCCCCCCTAAAACCAAGGATTATCTGACTCAAACTGTCAATAGTTGTTGGGAAACCCTGGTCTAAGACCAGCTTCTTCCGTATGGTTGGAAACTGGCTTCTCCCACACCTACATCCAACAGCTTTGATAGCCCAAGGGGGACTGAGACTTGTCCCTTCTGATCCAAATGTCAACAATCCCAGGAAAGCTCCCTGATTGGCCCAGCTTGGCCAGGAGGCTCACCCTAGACTAGTCAGTAGTTCCAGAGAGGTGGGATTTTTAAAAGACCAGAGAAGCCCTTTCTAGAACTTCATGGTTGAAGTTGGGAAGGAGCTTTCTCAGAAGTAAGAAAGTAAAGGGCAGGGGAAACATGACAATAAAGTTACAAATGCTACAGTTGAGTAAGTTCAGTTTATTTGGGAGGCAACATCTTTTAAAACTAGGGATATGGGGGAGCCAGTAAAGAGAAGTGAGCTTTGGTGGAGTAAAGGTTGGGAACCATATTAATACCAAACCCTCCACTAAAATACTGCACAGGCCAGTGTCCTCCGATCCAGACCCTTTTTTTCCCATTCCTCCCTTGAAGACAATTCCTGGGGGACCCGTTCGCTCAGAATCTATGCGTGGTAAGTGGCTATTCAGATAACCTAATTATCACTAATGTTTAGCTAGCTAATGAGTTATTCTCTCCAGATGACATAATGCCTAACCCCATTACAATGTGCATATCCTTTAAAAGGTCCTTAAAGGAGGAAATAATGGTAGAAATTTCAGGCAAATAGGAGCTTGGTGGGAAGGTATTTTTGTTTTGGTGTCCTATAGATTCAGGAGATAGCAGGTTACACTATAATTGAATAAGACATGTTCAAGGTCAACATATTCTGAAGTATGCTCTATGGAACACTGAGTCCCTAGGATGGTAGAAGGTATTATTGAAAATAAAGATTTCATAATCAAGTCAGTTGGGAAATGCTGGTTTAGATGACATTTAGTGGGTTTCTTTACTATAGGACTCAGAGCTTTTAATAGTATGGGTGTTGTGATTCTCAAGAAGAAACTATATAGTATGCAGACTTCCCAAAATTTTGAGGTCAAGGAACCCCCTTTGTTGAGACATATTTTACATAGGGTGACCAGTCATATTTTACACCTGCTGTCCTTGCATAATTGCTAAAGGCATCTACTTTAATTCCCCAAAGTGTACCAGTTTGGAGAGTAAATTATATGGTCACCCTATTCTAACAGAAACACACTTTGGAAAATGCTTTTCTATTGTCATCTTTATTTTGAGAGAGCAACATTTTATACCACCTTTGATCAGCCTTAGGAATTCTTCTCGCTGGAATATTTATCACTGCTTGGGCATCAAACTTAGAGTGAATTCTTAGTTCTCTCTAGATGAACACAGCATGAGAATTATCTGGAACAACGGTTTCCCATTGTCCCCCAGAGCACAATTTAGAGCACTAAATTGACCCCTCCAATCAATGTTAATATTAGAATCCCAGAATCAAAGCATAGACTTTTAAAATTAGACAGACCCTAAGGTCATTGCATTATTTTTATTTATTTATTTATTTATGGCTGCATTGGGTCTTCGAGTGGGCTTTTCTCTAGTTGTGGTGAGGGGGGGCTACTCTTCGCTGCGGTGAGCAGGCTTCTCATTGCAGTGGCTTCTCTTGTTGCGGAGTGTGGGCTCTAGGCATTTGGGCTTCAGTAGTTGTGGCTCGCGGGCTTTAGAGTGCAGGCTTAGTAGTTGTGGCGCACAGGCTTAGTTGCTCCGCAGCATGTGGGATTTTTGCGGACCAGGGCTTGAACCCATGTCTCCTGCATTGGCAGGTGGATTCTTAACCACTGTGCCACCAGGGAAGCCCAGGTCATTGCATTATTAAGGAATTGTTTGTAAGAGACAGAAACTCAAATTGAACAACCAAAAAAGGGAAGGAAGGAAGGAAGGAAGGAAGGAAGGAAGAGAGGAAGGAAGGAAGGAAGAAATTTAGGGAATAAAACTCTAGAAGCAGAGGACAAAATTCAGGAACTAGAACACCCTTGAGTCCCTTGAGGGCTGGACCCAGTTTCTTGCTGTTTCAGGATTCCATCTCCAATCACGGTTTGTCTCTGCCTTAGCGTCAATCTGTCCCACCTCAGACCATGTTGCCTCTATAGATGCTGGTGATTACAGAAGACAAATTTATGACCTGCAAGTATTCACATAATAAACATCAGACAAAACAAAGACAATCATTTAAAAATTAGAACCATGAGCAAAAACATTAAGCAATGTAGAGTGGTTTCAAAGGAGGACAGGACAAAGGGGTTTTGTTTTAAGGTCAAAGTGTAGGACAAAAACCAATTCCTGTAAATAATGACCCTTGGAAGTCCCTTAAATCACCTATAAAGTACAGTGTATATGGTTTTACATCCTCAACTCTTGATATGTACAAATGACAGAGGCATGCAGTAATGTGAAGAAAATAAGGAATAATGTACAGAAAAATAATGAGTACATGTGTAAAACATAAACTTCCAGACTTTTTACTTTCTTGAAGAGAGCTGAGAAATGGAAGAGTAAAGAAGAAAATAAAGGAAAACTACAGATGGTTTCTTCAATTGAGCACCAGATCAAGTACTCAGTTTAGAATTAAGGGGTATTTTGTACCAAAAAAAAACGTGTCTTTAAATACTAGATGATATTTAGGGCAGAGACCATGAAACACTTACAGGGAGAAGAGCTGCATTAAGTTTTCAGTCTCATGCTCACACTGAGCTTGGTTCCCTGATGGGAGGTGGGGAAGAATCATCTGCCCTATTTTGACTCTGTTTACTTTTCCTTTTGGTTTTCTTCCTCTCCTTCCCCTTCCCTTTAGCCCTCCCTCTCTCCCTCCCACCTCTCCCCTTTCCCTTAAGCCAGTGTGGTAGGCAATGTAATATAGTAGTAAAAAACACGGGATATGGTTGCATCAACTTAAATCCCACCACTCTCACTGTGGACCGTGGAAAAGTTACTTAGTCTTTCTATACGTCATGTATAAAATGGGGGCAATGATAGAACATGCCTCCGTGTTCTGTGATGATTCAACAAGATAATTCATGCAAAGCACTTAGAACAGTGAAGATACTTATCACCACTATTACAGCTATTACTACTGCGACTACTATTAGCACTGTATGATAAAGCCAAGAGGGTCTCAGTTCTCTAGGGACCTTTATTTATTTCCACTTTGTTCATTTCCTCCCAATCCCCAGTGTTTGTTTTGTTTGTTTGTTTTTCTTTTAAACCCATCTTTGACTGGTTTGTGCCTTATGGAGAGAAAGCCTCTTTTGATTCTTTCTTCAGGAGTTACACTCCATTCCTCATTCATTCATTCAACATATGTTTATTAAGTGCCTTGTATGTCCCAGGCATAATTCCAGGTGCTGGAGATATAGCAGAAAACAAATCAACACGAATCCCTGCCCTTGGGAGCTACTATGCCAGTAGGAGAAAGAAGCTGTGAAGGGGAAATTTTCAAGCTCCCTAGTTTATCATTCAAATTGTGTTGTCTTTCTCCCCTCTCCTGCTCCAGCTTGCTTGTCTCTAATTTCCTGATGCCACGTCTTTGGTTTATGTGTGAATACCCTAGGTTGTCCCAGAAAAGATTTCAGGCAGCTTCTTTGGCTTTTAACCTCATTGCTTCCAAATGACTTGTTCCGTCCCCTGCCACGTGCAGTGATGTTTTCCTAGATGCTGTTCACCTTTTCCAAGCTGGATCCATCTCCTGCCTGGTCTTTCAGAGTCCCTTCCTTTGGTGGAGGCAACAAATCCCAATTTAGCATCACTTGTGATTATAATTAATGTGCTGTTTACTCCCTCTTCCAGATCATTAATGAAGACGTTAAGTGAGACCAGAATGAAACCGTTTTTCCGTGGCATCCTGCTAGACACCTTCCAACAACTTGACACCCTGCCATTTGCTGTTTCATTACCCTTTGTTTACCTTGCGAGCCCAGGCCCTTGCTTCTCAAAGAGGCAGGAAGCTTGATATTTCTACTGCTGCAGAGATGCCACTTAAAGGTGGAGCTATTAAAACCTGGCAGATTGTCAATACATCCTTTTGAATGTGAATTAAATGTGGATTATGAATAGAGCATTGTCAGTAAATACTTGGTTGCTCTCCCTCCTCTCAGATGCCTTTGTTTTCCCTGGACTTTCTGCAGCTGTTCTGTCTTTCCTAGAGCAGAGAAGAGTAGATGGTTGGATCAGTGTAACTATGAATTGGAAAGTTACTGTTACATGTGAAGACTGTGCTAGATGGATTGCATTCATAGCCCCTGTTTTTCTCCCTTCCCTGTAACCATGCCCTCCCCATGTAACCCTGCAGAGCCCCCTTCCACTCTGATTCTGGCCCAGCCGTGTGACTTCCTTTGACAGAGGGATTTTAGCAGACATAATGCAGACATTGGCTTGAAAAAAGTCACTGTATCTCTCTGCTTGCATTCTTGCACCTTCCACCACTGTGGTGAAAACAGGCCTGGGAGAGCCTGTTGGGAGATAGGACACACAGAGCAGAGCCCAGTCACCCCAGTTGCCCAGTCAGGACAACTAGCTGACCTCCAGATGCATGAACAATAAGTATATTGCGTATGAGGGCTTGTGGTTTTTTGTTACACAGCAGTAGCCATGGGCTGATACAGTAGCACACATCTGGAGTCTCATGGCCTGGAAATGCACTGATTTCTTTTTTCTTTTTTTTTTAAATGAGGGGCAGATACTATTATTATTATTATTATTATTATTTTTCGTTACACGGGCCTCTCACTGCTGTGGCCTCTTCCGTTGCGGAGCGCAGGCTCCGGACGCGCAGGCTCAGCAGCCATGGCTCACAGGCCCAGCCACTCCGCAGCATGTGGGATCTTCCCAGACTGGGGCACGAACCCGTGTCCCCTGCATTGGCAGGCAGACTCTCAACCACTGTGCCACCAGGGAAGCCCTATTATTATTTTTTAATAGATCTTTATTGGAGTATAATTGCTTCACAGTACTGTGTTAGTTTCTGTTGTACAACAAAGTGAATCAGCCATATACATACATATATCCCCATATTCCCTCCCTCCCACCCTCCCTATCCCACCCCTCTAGATGGTCACAAATCACGGAGCTGATCTCCCTGTGCTATGCTGCTGCTTCCCACTAGCTATCTATTTTACATATGGTAGTATATATATGTCCATGCCACTCTCTCACTTCGCCCCAGCTTCCCCCTCCTGCTCCCCATGTCCTCAAGTCCATTCTCTATGTCTGCGTATTTATTCTTGCCCTGCCACTAGGTTCATCAGTACTATTTTTTTTTAGATCCCATATATATGTGTTAGCATACGGTATTTGTTTTTCTCTTTCTGACTTACTTCACTCTGTATGACAGACTCTAGGTCCATCCACCTCACTACAAATAACTCAATTTCGTCTCCTTTTATGGCTGAGTAATATTCCATTGTATATATGTGCCACATCTTCTTTATCCATTCATCTGTCGATGCTTCTATGGTCCTGGCTATTGTAAATAGTGCTTGTTTTCCACATAGTGTATTCTTGACGCAATCCTTTGTAAGAAAGGAGAAGGAAAAGTTTTCTAAGTCGAGATTCGGAAGTACAGAATAGATCCTAGCATCTGGCTTCAGGCTTTAAAAAGCAAAACCAGAATACAACTTCCATTGTTTTCAGCTCAAGATTGTTAAAGCGGGTACGGAGCACAGGTACTGTGTGTGGCGTGTCATAGGAATTCTGACAAGTACAGTCACCTTTATGTGGGGAGGGGCTATGGGAGCTGCAGCATTTGCAGTGCATTGAGAAAATCCTTTTCCCAGTGAAGACAGAAAAGAGAAATGAAGGCTGTCGCAAGAAGAACATGAGTGGGCTTCCCTGGTGGCGCAGTGGTTGAGAGTCCGCCTGCCGAGGCAGGGGACGTGGGTTCGTGCCCCGGTCCGGCAGGATCCCACAGGCGTGAGCCATGGCCGCTGAGTCTGCGCGTCCGGAGCCTGTGCTCCTCAGCGGGAGAGGCCGCGGCAGTGAGAGGCCCGCGTACTGCAAAAAAAAAAAAAAAAAGAACACGAGTGCTAAACAATTGTTTGCTGCTTCCCTTTCAAATATTTACCTCCTGAAACTACCCCATCACTCAGCCCGTGGTCGAAAAATGTCCCGTTGGTTTGTGGCAACCTAGTGATACATGGCCTTAGTTGGATGGGCTAAGCCTGGAAAAGCTCTGTTTAGGCTGCTGTTCATACTTCCAGAGCGGAAGCCACACGCTCCTGAAGTGTGGAAGAAGCAGCCTCTGGTTGCTGCCTGGGGCCTTTCGCAGCCAGGGCCCCTCTAGGCTTCCTCTTCACGGCTAACACCCAGCCCTAGGACCTTGCTAGCAACAACAGGGTGGGCCTCAGCCTGTTGGACTGGCAGAATCCCAGGTCCCTCCCAGGTCCACTGAATCCACATCGACATTTTCACAAGAACCACAGGGGATCCGCGTGCATGTTAAAGTGTGAAAAGCAATGCACTAGGGGAATTCAGAGCTTTTCTAGTGTAGTAAGTTATTTCTCTTGGGGTCAGCTACCTCCTCTAGACGGTGGGCTTCTTGAGGGCAGGATCACGTCTTTTGGATTTTTGCATCCCCAGCATTTCGCGCTGTGTTTGAATATGGTAGGAGCTGAAAACAAACCTGTTGAACTGTAGTGAGTGGATGTTACTGGGCAGCCAGACGCCTCAGGCTACTCCACTACCTACAGACACACCTTTTCTCTCCACGATTCCTGAGCCTTCTGGAGTGGACGCCACCTTGAGTGTGCAGATTTGCCCAAACGAAGCAAACTCTGCACGGGCTCTGGGCAGCTCTGCACACTCCAGAGATTTAGGTTGGAACATTGTGATGTAAAGCACGGCATCAAGTGCCTCGGAATAAGCGAGGTTGGGACCAGAGTCCTGCATATATTGGAATGTCAACACTGGACCTAGATTAGGGCCCTAGTGAAAAACTCGCTAGACATTTAACAGAGGACATAGAAATAGACCAGCGGGCAGGAAGGGAGAGAGAGTGAGGAGGAGGATGGTAAGAAACCAGGGCGGGGCTTCCCTGGTGGCCCAGTGGTTGAGAGTCTGCCTGCCGATGCAGGGGACACGGGTTCGTTCCCCGGTCCGGGAAGATCCCACATGCCGCGGAGCGGCTGGTCCCGAGAGCCATGGCCGCGGAGCCTGTGCTCCGCAACGGGAGAGGCCACAGCAGTGAGAGGCCCGCGTACCGCAAAAAAAAAAAAAAAAGATAAACCAGGGGGAATGACAGCAGGGGAGGGGAAGGAAAGAAAAAATAGGCCAGAGCTTATGGGACCTAAATTTTACCTTCTTATTTTCTAGTGGAACTTCGAATTTTTTCACCCCCCCCCCATGGTATCATTGACATTAAATATCCAATCTCCTCAGGCCCACATCAACTTGAGTAATATACTACAGCCAAGGTTGGCTGCATCTGCTCTGTTCCCCCTTACTCAATTCAAGTTAAGAATGCTCCCACCATACATTACTATTGGGATTTAAAAAATGATTTATTTTGCTACACAATTCAGACCTTTGAACCATGCTGGATGCTGGGTGGTTTGTTGACATAGTAGTTAGGGATAAAAGGAGAGTTTGGGGGATTGTGGAATTTTGACTTTCTATAAATCATTAATTTTATTGTAGTAAATAGAGGTCACCTCCTGGAACTTCAATAGCCTGCCTTGAAAAATGGTATGAAACTATCAAAGTCCATCAAAAGGAAAAATAGGACAAACGGAGTAGAGGGGAAATAATATTTTCTCAGTTTCAGCCAAGGCCACAGCAAGAATATGGTCAGTACGGTCAGAGCTACTTTGAAGAGGTCAGCCAAAAACTTTCCCTTGCTTCTTTGAGCATATTGTATATCACCCTGCCCCAGAGGAGAAACTAAAGATGAAGCATGGGGCAAAGTAGCTGAGGAGGGTGGGGCCTTGGATGTTCAGTTCTGCCGTGAGCCTAGAAAGGCTAAGGCCAGAACATACTCCAAAACCTATGCCCTGACTCGGCTGAGAATAACATATATGGCAGGCATTGCAGACACAAATACAGATACGGGGGACATGGAGGGCGGGTAAATGATAAACCAGACTGGGAAGGGTGTATTCTGAACTGAGATACTCTAGCTTGAGTTCTACAACACATTTTCAACTGCCTTCCTTCTTGATAGTAGAGGCAGTAATGCATGTTCCATTTCCCAGCCACACTTGCAGCAAGGTGTGGCTGATACAACTCACTTCCAACCTTTAAGATGTTAGTGGAAGTCCCTGGAGAGTCTTCCTTTCTCATATGCAAGGACAGCTTTGCCTGAAGAGATTTTGTCCTTTGCCCCTCTCCGTCCTCCACCCTCTTTTCTTGTCTGAAACACATATGCTCTAGCTGGATGTGCAGCAGCCATCTTGAGATCATGAGGACAAAACACCACATGCTAAAGATGGCAGAGCAGCCAGCCAGAGGAGCCTAGGTTCCTGATGGCATTGCTCAGCCTCAGGGCCAGCCTCAGACTTCTGAATCCTGGACATCTCATCTTGCTGCATGAGAAAAACGAATCCCTTGTTTAAACCCTGGTGGTCAGATTTTCTATTATTTACACAGTGATATACTGCCCCCTAGCTCTATCCATTGTTGCCATGTAGAAATGATGGCCCAGTGTTGCCAGATCTGATTTTTCAAGAGAAGATGTAAGTCTAGATTACTTTTTTTTTTTTTTTTTTTTTTTTGCGGTATGCGGGCCTCTCACTGTTGTGGCCTCTCCCGCCGCGGAGCACAGGCTCCGGACGCGCAGGCTCAGCGGCCATGGCTCACGGGCCCAGCCGCTCCGCGGCATGTGGGATCTTCCCAAACTGGGGCACGAACCCGCATCCCCTGCCTTGGCAGGCGGACTCTCAACCACTGCGCCACCAGGGAAGCCCTAGATTACTTTTTTACATGTAATTTCCCAGTTGGCAGTTGGGAATTGAGCCCAATAGAGATAATTAATTGAATTATTTGAAAACACACTTCCAATTTTTGTGACCTCTGATTTATAGAATGTTTACTCTGGGCCAGGTATGATGCCAAATACTCTATGTATCAATAGATTATTTCATTTAATCCTTACAACAATGTTGAAAGTAATGCTATTATTTCTTCTGTTTTATAAGTGAGGAAACTGAGGCTCAGAGGTTAACTTGCCCAAGGCCATAGGGCTAGTAGGGAAAGTGCCTGTCTTTGGAGCAGGCATGGCTAATTATTATGGAATCAATCATCTCTTACCACAGTAACGCTGCTTAACAAACAGCCCCACACTTGATGGCTTACAATCAGCATTTATTCTCATGCTTCCAGGTCTGTGGGTTGACTGTGGTTTGGGTCTTGGTGACTAACTCTGCTTCAGGCTGTGGGTTCTGTGGGACTGGCTCCAGGCTGGGACTCAGGTTCGGGTTGACTCTATGTATATTCATCCCGGGGGCCAGGTTAAGGGCAATGGCCACACAGCGGGGACACCAGAGTTAAGAACTAAGCCAAATGGGCTGGCGCATGTAAAGCCTCTAGCCTTGTTGTGGCTAGCATTCCATTGGCCAAAAACAGTTTTGAAGCCAAGCATAACATTGACAGAGCAGGGACACAGACTGGGCCCACGGTGGGAGGGGGAGTAAGTATTGCTCAGCGACAATTCAAACAATGGCAATTATACTACACAGCCTCAGGAGAAGCTGCCTTCATTGTCATGAAACAAGGACTCCTTTTGTTCCCGTTGCCTGTTTGCAACGCTGGCACATGGTACACAGACCTGGAAAATGGGGCATGAAGCCATCCGAACTCATCTAAAATCATTTCGTTTTAGAGCTGTCATCACCCTCTGATGATGTTACACCCTGCAAATTGTGATCCAGCTCTAGCTTCCAGGAGGCAACTGGCAGAAGTTGGGGAGGAGTCGGTGGGAAGATATCCCAGCTCCTTTCTGAGGGAAGAGCTTTTATCCCGTTCCAGTTTTGACGTCCCTCCCCAAACACGGGCTTCATGCAGAGAGATGGATGTGCTACCTGAGAGAATCCAACTTTGCCAGTTCTTTAAAGCAGAGGTTCTCAAAGGGGACAGGGGTGATTGTGCCTCCAGGGGGCACTTGGCAACGTCTGGAGGCATTTTTGATGGTCACAGCTTGGGGAGGGGGTGCTACTGGCTTCTAACTTGTACAGGCCAGGGATGCAGCGAAACACCCTGCAATGCATAGGACAGAATTATCCAGCCTGGAATGTCACTAGTGCCAGGTACTCTAGAGATGTGCTTGTTGGCCTCCCAGTCATCTCTGCAAAGGCTTGATTTAATTTCTAGGTATCATTTTGTTTACCTTGAGAAGGGGTAATGTATGCACATCACAAAATTCAGAAAGTGCAGTAGGGTCCATAGGGAAAGTGCGTGCCTCTCCAGCCTCCCGGTGCCCCTCTCCTCCCCACCACTAACCCTGGTTCCTTATGCTGTTCCCTCCAGACAGCCTCTGGGCAGGTTTGAACAGACCCTGTCAGTGCTCCACTAATGTCCTCCCTCCCCTCCCTTCAACACCCCAAAGGCTGCTCTCTGTGAACCCTGAGATTTCCCTCCTGGGGCTATTTGCTCTGGTCCTGGGAGCAGCTTTGGCAAGCAGGAATGACTCGAGAGGGTGAATGTCTTGGAAGTAGCTCACAACCAAAGACAGATGGAAAGATGACGGATAAACAGCACAGTCCCCTGACCCTGCAGGTGAGGTAGTAGTGAGGTGAAGTTCACGACCTTTTCCAGACTCCCCCAGCAGATTTGCACTCCTGCCTTCAGTGGTAACTCTTGATAATGCCCTTAACTGACTCTCTTTCCTTCCCTGCCTACCTAGACATCCCTTGCCTTACTTCTCCACTTCCTATTGGAGTTTCCTTTGGTCATAAAAAATGACATACACTTATATTCTTCTCTTAAAGTTTGATTCTGGAGGAATACAAATTCAGACAGCTATAAATATATAAACATATATGTAATATACACATGTAATGTAATATGTATGTGTGCAATGTAATATATACATATATGTAATACATGTATGATTTATTACCTTTGGCGTGCATTACATATATGTATATAATATACCACACATGTGTATTACATTACATATTGTTTACACATATATTATATATTACGTTTATTACATACATGTGCTATATGTGTATATAGACATATATATGACATGTATATATTACATTATACATACTGAATGTTTGTGTCCCCCTAAAACTCATATGTTGAAACCCAGTCCCCAATGTGATAGTATTAGGAGGTGTGGTCTTTGGGAGGTGATTAGGTCATGAGGGTGGAGCCCACATGAATGGTATTAGTGCCCTTATAAAAGAGACCCTAGAGAGTTCTCTCAGCCTCTTTCTACCACAGGAGGATACAAGAAGTCAGTAATCGAGAAGAAGGCCCTCACCAGAACCTGATCCTGCTGGCACCCTGATCTCGGACCTCCAGCCTCTCGAGCTGTGAGAAATAAATTTCTGTTGTTTATAAGCCACACAGTCTACAGTAATGTTTATTATAGCAGTCTGAATAGACCAAGACTGTATGTATGTATGTACATATGTATACATACACGTATACATATATATACACACATATGAATATGTGTATATATCTATTTTTTACATGGATGATAATATTCTTCATCTTGCTTTTTCACTTAATTATACATCTTGTTAATTGTTCCTTATCAGCATAGAGAGTTATCTTATCCTTTTATTGGCAGCATTTGTATTTCATTGTACAGATATTCCATAATGTATGGACATCTGGATAGTTTTCAATCTTCTGTGTTTATAAATGTTACTGAAGTGACTATCATATATTTGATATAATTTCTTCCAGTGGAACTGGTGGGCCATGTGGCATGTGCATTTAAAAATTTTGATAGACATTGGCAAATTTTTTCCCATAAAACCTATACCAATATATATCTTCTCATCAGCAAAGTGTAAGAGTAGGAACTCAGTGCTGAAAAGATGGAACCAAATATTTCTGCTCGCCTTGTCCATGCTTTGGTCACTGCTCAAAGCATTTTTCTCTCTTCTGTATGTTGGAGGTGGACATGACCATGGAACCCCCAGGCTGTGGAATTACAGATGAATGAATGCAGCCCGGAGGCACACAGACAGTGCACTTGAAGCTGTGCGTGCACGTGCACACACACACACACACACACACACACACACACACACACACACACACACAGCATAACTCCCATGCCCATCCAGTTAGTTAGAATCCTTGTTGGTTAAGTGTCGTTGAGGAAGAAAGTTCTGAACTCCACAAAAGTGAGGTTTCCAAGACAGATTCAATAATGAGATACTGAGAGGATATATGCATTTCATGTGACAGCACCCCCTTGAAATGTAATGAAGACAAATGCGTTTGGAGCACTTACTATGTGCCTGGCAGAGAGCCAAATGTCTTCCTGTGTCCTCTTACCACTTCACAACCTGTGTTGATGATGATGTTCTTATCCTTGTTTTTTTTTTTTTAATGGGGAGACTGAGTCACAGAGATACTGATTGACCACATATCAGTGGAGGGAAGCAGTTCAAAGCATGGTCTCTGTAATCCAGACTGCCCGGATTAAAATCCTGACTCTCCCTCTTTTTAGCCGGGTAACCGTAGGCAAGTTGCCCTTCCTCTCTGTGTCTCAGTTTCTTCCTCTGTGAAATGGAGACATTGTTGTGAGGAGTAGATCAGTTAACAGATAGAAAATGCTCAATAAAGTTTGGATATCACCTTTGTCAATCTGACTCTTCAAGATGGAATTTTCATCACTGCATTTGACTGTATCCTAGTAGTCCAGTTCATTTTCTTTTAAATAAAAATAAAATGTATATGTCTAAGATTTTAAGAAAATAAGTGAAAGAGATAAAGCAAAAGTTTTATTCCAGAAATTCTCAAACTGCTCTTAAAAGTGTGGCTGGAACCACCCTCATACCTGAGCAGCCTGGATGACTAGGAACAGATCACACCACAGTGAGTGGCCGTGATGGAGGCAAAAGTCAGCACTGACTGCTATGCTTATCTGCAGAAATCCAGGCTCTCTGCCTTCTAGAATAATTTGATCCACACCATCTGGCAGCTTGAAAGAAGAAGAAAGAGCAGAAGAGAAAGAAGAAACAGCAGCCATGGAGCATGAATGTAATTCCCAATCTGAGTTACGCACTCTCATGTAATATGAGCCAAATTTAAATATGTCAACATCTCAACAATTGCTGATTTTTCAAGTGCTATACGATGCATCTGGCAGGCGCTCGTTGAATGCTCTTCAACGATGGTGACGCAAATGTATTTACTAAAATATAGTGTATTGAAAAAATAAATAGTATATTGTGATGTCCTTTAGTTTGCGTTTGCATAAATTGGCACTCTCTGAAATAAGTGGTTGAGATTTAAAAGAACATGATATATCTTTAAATGTTCAAAGAATCATAATTATAGAGCTTACAAATCCTTTCGTTCATTTCCCTCATTTTAAGTGTAAGAAAACTTAGCCCAAGATTAGTTTTTTTTGTTTTGTTTTGTTTTGTTTTTATATTTTGTCTTTATTTCTCTGTGCCAGACACTGTTAAGCCAACTCTTAATATAAAAACTTTTTGGTTGCCAAGATTAGGTTTTGATAATGAGAGAGAGAGAATAGGGTGTGAGCCAAGCACCCTGGGATCCCAGCAGGGAGGAAAATGGGGGAGAAAGGTGAAGGTGAGTGGAAGCTGGACCACCCTGGCTCCTGGAGCATCCTTCCTTCCTCCTCTCCTCTGTGGTGACTTCCTGGAGAGGAAGCAGCAGTGTAACTGCTAACCAGGTGTAGCTCCTCTGCTTCCTGAGATGGAAGCTCCTCTGAGATGGAGATAGTGTACCTGTGGTTTATTAAGAAGGATTCTTGGGATTGGAACCTGTAAACGGGAAAGGCAGAGGGGGAAGTTGAGCTGTGATGCCTCCACAGAGCCCCCAGACAACTCTATGGGACATTCTGAAGCCAGGGTGTGCCTTCAGATTGTCCCAAACTGAGATAAGGGGACCAGGCCTTTATATCCCCACATTGGCCAGTCATTAGATGTGGGTCACTGCAGGTGAGGGGGCTCCCTTCTGCTCAGGTGGTTCCTGAAATGAGCTGACAGCTGAGGGCTGGATGCCAATAGCACTCTCAGAACCGAAGGAGAGCCCTTCATGCCTAAAGGAGTCGTGGGCATCACATCACAGTCCCCATCACACCAGGACAGTGCCTGGCACAGGCTGAGCCATCAGGAAATGTCTGTTGAATGGATGAACCCACCTAGAGCCTCAGGACAGACCTACAAGGGACAGAATGGGCTGTCACCTTTACAGTGTGATGTAGAGGTACAAGAAGAGATCAGTTCACCTAAGGTAAAATAAAACTCCACTCTACCTGTTTCTCTAGTATCTGGAATTTCTCTAGATTCCTGGGCAATGGAGGCACTCCTGAGCAAGGTCTACCCCTACGACGTGCAGTTGCAAGACAACTCGCAGTACTATGTTGAACGTTGCTCATTAATTTCCTTCTTCATTTTGAGCACTAGAAAACGCAAAGCTAAATTTGCACCTCATCTATAATAATGCATGGAAATTTGGAGCTGCAAAACTATTTTCTTCATCCCCCTACCCCCAAACTTGATATCCCATTCTAACGTATAGTTTCCCTGATTCTTATGTTTTAGCATTTATTTATGTCTTTCTATTTTAATTGATGTATTTCTGATAGCCTCTGTAAGCTCCGTGGAACAGGCCAAATATGAACATATGCATACTGTAAGTTTATTATCTTCTCTCGACAGTTAGTAGTTGGGACCCAGTCTCACTCACATTGACTCACATTCTATGACATCAAGGCTAACGGATGAGATCAGCAGGATTATTCTGGGATCTTTAACGGGATGTCTTCATGTTGAAATGCTCTCTTTTGGCTCAACAAAACGATAGTCATCGTATCTTTAGGCAGTAAGAAGCTTTCCTTATAAACCCTACTTTCGTGAACTTTTATATAATGCAACTTTATTTCCTGGATTTAGTTTATATATTAAATATAGGTTTTAAAAGCACTGTTGTGATCTCTAAGGCATAAATAAATATTTTCAACCATAGCTTAGCGGTCTTGCTTTAAAAATGCCAACATCCAGATCCTTCGGTGTGGGCAACAAATGCTTCTTGTCGCCTCGTCTCTGCAGGGTGGCAGCACTGGTCTCTGTAGGGTTTACAGGTGACCCTGGCCTCTGTCCTTGAGGAGACAGCAGCAGTGATATTGTTAAGGCAAAACTGTCCTTGAAAAGCCTGCTCCCCCATCCAGTGTTAATTCAGGCAGCCAAAAAATTGAGGTCTCTTGTCTATTTAAGTCTGGGAAAAACTTGCTTTCATCATGTTTGGGGTGAGTAATAAAAACAAATCACGAAGTTGTATGACTTTGTTTTGGTGGTACTTTGTTTTTTTAATTAGTTTTTTAAATAGAGGTATAGTTGATTTATAAAGTTGTGTTAGTTTCAGGTGTACAGCAAAGTGATTCAGTTATACATATATATATTTTTCAGATTCTTTTCCTTTATAGGTTCTTACAAAATATTGAGTATATTTCCCTGTACTATACAGCAGGTCCTTGTTGGTTATCTAATTTATATACAGTAGTGTGTTTATGTTAACCCCAAATTCCTAATTTATCCCTTCCTTCCCTTTCGCCTTTGATAACCATAAGTTTGTTTCCTATGTCTGCAGGTCTATTTCTGTTTTGTATATAAGTTCATTTTTATCATTTCTTTTTTTTTATGGAAACATGGAAGCAACCTAAATGTCCATTGACAGATGAATGAATAAGAAGATGTGGTATATTTATATGATAGAATATTACTCAGCCGTAAAAAAGACTGAAATAATTTGCATCCATGTTGCCATTTGCAGCAACATGGATGGACCTAGAGATTGTCATACTCAGTGAAGTAAGGCAGACAGAGAAAGACACATATCATATGACACCGCTTATATGTGGAATCCAAAAAAGAAGTTGGGGGCTTCCTGGTGGCTCAGTGGTTAAGAATCTGCCTGCCAATGCAGGGGACACAGGTCCCAGCCCTGGTCTGGGAAGGTCCCACATGCCGCGGAGTGACTAAGCCTGTGCGCCACAACTACTGAGCCTGTACTCCAGAGCCCGCGAGCCACATCTACTGAGCCCATGTGCCACAACTACTGAAGCCCATGTGCCTGGAGACCGTGCTCTGCAACAAGAGAAGCCATTGCAATGAGAAGCCCCCACTTGCCACAACTAGAGAAAGCCCACGTGCAGCAATGAAGACCAAATGCAGCCAAAAATAAATAAATAAAATAAATAAATTTATTTTTAAAAAATAAAATAAAAAAGAAGTTGTACAGCTTTTTGTTTTGTTTTGTTTTGATTTTTTTGCAGTACGCGGGCCTCTCACCGCTGTGGCCTCTCCCGTTGCGGAGCACAGGCTCCGGACGTGCAGGCTCAGCGGCCATGGCTCAAGGGCCCAGTGGCTCCGCGGCATGTGGGATCTTCCCGGACCGGGGCACAAACCCGTGTCCCCTGCATCGACAGGTGGACTCTCAACCACTGCACCGCCAGGGAAGCCCTGTACGGAGTTTTTGGTGGGACTTAGACCTGCTGCAGTTGAATGGTATTAAAATTGTAGGATGAAGAGTGAATTCTAACTTACACTGCTATAGGCTGGGCTTTTGGGAATCCACCCCTGACATATGGGTGGTGAGGCTTCCATGGGGTTTTGGATCCACACAGATATATACGTGCCATTGGACTCAGACACTGTATATCTTTCTCAGAGCAGAGCTAAAGTTCTCTCAAGTCCATAACTGGCTACATAGTTTAAAGACCTTTCAATCCTCTGGAACATGGATCTTTACTTTCATCTTTTATTTGTTCATTTCATCTGTTCATTCAAACAGTATTTACTGAAACTTTACTATGCCTCAGGCACATAGTGAGATCGGTGAAGAACTAAACAAGAAAATACAATGGAGTGTGAAAAGTATTAGGATGGAGGACATGTGGGGTAATATAGGAGCCCAAAGGAGCAGCAGGGAATATATCAGAGAAGATAATGTCTAAGAGGAATGGAGTTGGGGAGAATGTTCTAGGCAGAGGAACAGTGTGCATGAAAGCCAGGAGAAAGTCTCTCTCGAGAATGAGGTATTTGTGGAGTAAACGAAGTCCAGTTGGCTGGATCCCCAAGTGTGAGAGAAGGGGAGGGATGGAGGCAGGTGAACTGTGGAGTTAGGCAGGTGCAGGGGAGGGATTCTAGGCTTTATTCTGGGGTCCGTGGGGAACCATTTTGAAGGGTCTAAAGCAGTACAATTGGATTTTTTTTAACGGATCAATAACCTGGGCAAGAGATTATTGTCACCTGGACTCACATGGTGACAGCAGCAAAAGAAGTGGATGCACTCCAAAGGTGCTTAGGAAGCAGCATGTCCAGGCTGGGGTGGTCCTCCAGCCAGACCCTAGTACTGGGAAATTGGGAGTGAGGGGCTGAAATGCCTCCGACACAGCCTCCCTGCCCGGGGTCCTGCTGCCACAGGAGTCTCCATGGAGCTCAATCTCCTACTGGATTGTACCCAATGTAAGACCTGTTTCTCAGGAGTGACTTGAAATGAGAATGAGATCTCCAGGGTAGATTCTTGCTCAGGAAAACTGCAAAACAGAACCTCAAATTGCTCTGCATCTGAATCCCTATGCTTTCTCTAAATTGGCCTGAGGTTGCTCCCACCCTGACCTTGGTTTCTGTTGTAAGCTCGCTTCATTCTGAGCAGGGGAGAATCTCCTCCCAAAGCAGGCCGAATCTTCGGTTTCAGAACCTTCATCAGGCGCTTAAAAAACAAGCACCTCAGGATTTCCCTGGTGGTGCAGTGGTTAAGAATCTGCCTGCCAATACAGGTGACACGGGTTCGAGCCCTGGTCCGGGAAGATCCCACACGCCGTGGAGCAACTAAGCCCGCGTGCCACAACTACTGAGTCTGCGCTCTAAAGCCTGCGAGCCACAACTACTGAAGCCCGCGTGCCTAGAGCCCGCACACCATGACAAAGAGTAGCCCCCCGTTTGCCGCAACTAGAGAAAGCCCGTGCACAGTAACGAAGACCCAACGCAGCCAAAAATAAATAAATAAATTTATTTAAAAAAAAAAAAGAAGCACCTCAGCTCTAAGAATGTGTGTGAATGAGCTTTGTAAACAGTAAAGGGCTGGACGTTGTAAGGCTGGAGTCTTCTGCCAAGTAGAGCAGGCCTTCCTCACACTATGTGTGTAAGAAAGTGAACTTCAGTATTTAGACTATTAAAAATATATTACTAGGGTTTCCCTGGTGGTGCAGTGGTTGAGAGTCTGCCTGCCGATGCAGGGGACACCGGTTCGTGCCCCGGTCCGGGAAGATCCCACATGCCGCGGAGCGGCTGGGCCCGTGAGCCATGGCTGCTAAGCCTGCGCGTCCGGAGCCTGTGCTCCGCAATGGGAGAGGCCACAACAGTGAGAGGCCCGCGTACTGCAAAAAAAAAAAATATATATATATATATATATATATATTACTGAGCACGTACTCTATACAGGGCACCATTGGAGGCAGAACCTATATGCTATTTATCTCTTTACGCTTAGTCCCTGGCACAGGCCTCAGAAAGAGAAGGTGGGTATTGCTGTCCTCTGAAAAGGGCCTCAGGATCCTCCAGGTGCATCTCCGAGTGCACCAGCTCACCTGCATCTTGCTGAGGCAGGGCAGCTCGTGGGCTCTGGAGTCAGGCTTGAATTCAATTCCCGATGGCTCACTTGGGAGCTATGTGGTCCTTGGCAAGTCACTTAACTACTGTAAATCGCAGTGAGCTCATCTATCAATTGGGGGAGCCATTAGGTCAAAAGGCACAAAATTACCACTTTTGTAAGCCCCAGATCCACAGTTTCAGATGATTTGACCACCTACGATAGAGGGTTGTTGTGAGGATTAGATGAGATTATGCATTAAAATTTTTCATCTAGTCCCTGTCACAAGGTAGGGAGCCGTCTTGATCTTCCTCTTCTTTTTATAATAATAATAATAAAAAATTAAAATCAAATCGTAATTATTATTTATACCTGAGGAGGGCAGTTTGGGCTGCGGGTGTGGAGGGGGATACTTCTCCATCTTTAAAATTCCACTAAGATTTTTCCCTGAGCACTCCTGGCCTTTGCCACACCCCTCATACCTCCCCTTGGAGATGGAGTGAATTACCTGGTTGGTGAATGACAGCCGCTGGCCCATGTTTTCTGATGGGGAGGAACTATTCCATCGAGAAAACTAAAGGTAAGTATGTATGTGTGTGCCTCTCTCAGCCCTCTTCCCCCTCCGCCATCCTTCCCTAGACCAATGCCAGGCAGCCATCCTCCATAAGGTGTTTGTTCTATGGACTCAACCTTCCCCCTGCCCGTGGCCAGCTTTAAAATGGGGTGTGTGGGCAGGAGTAGAGGCAGGGAGAAGGAGGAAGCCCACATCTAAGCCCTGCCCTGCCATCCAGATTTTAGTAGCAATAAAGCAGATGTTTTGATCTCCATCTCCTCATTCCTGTTCTCTCAGTTGATTTAGAGCTGGGCAGAGAGGAGAGCAGTGTAGTTAATTAGTTCCCTCCGCCCCACAGAAGGGACTGGACCAACCCGCTCCGAGAAGGTGTGGTGGCCAGTATGGAATTCCATTTTTGTATCACTGCTCTCCTGGGGAGGGAATCCCAATTTGGGGGATGGAGGAGGGCAAAAAGTTTCCTTGGCCCTCCTAGCCAGAGAAAATTTCCTCACTGGGAGAATTTTTTTCCTCAGGACTCCACCTTTGACCATTCTCTCTAGCTTTCTGTTCTTCCAGAAGCTGTTTCTTCTCTATCCAAATCCCTGTTACTTTTTCCGCCCTGAGCAGTTTTATCCCTAGTTTCCCGCCCTCCACCCACCCTAAGCCAAGCCTGTACCTCACCTTAACACTTCTCAATGCTTCCCCTTGCTCTGCTGTACAAAGAAGGCCTGCTCCAGCCTCTCCCGTGTAGCCTAGGGACTCCTAAGCAAGGCAGAGTCAGGCACTGGCAAACCTGGATAAGAAAGAAAATCACATCTTTATTGTCACTAGCCTTTAATGGAAATTCAGCATTTCCTTTAAATATGAAGGTAGGCAACAAATCACAATAATTTCAGCAGAACTTATGAATTTGTCATTAATAGAAATCACAGATATTTCCGAATCACATACATACAGTTGTTACAGACATCTCAAAATATCATTTAGGTTCATCAGAACTTTGAAATTACAGTACTTACTAGACCTGCTGCTAGAGCTTGCTAGATATTGCTAAATTATCATTTAACTATTTTGGTAACTGTGTTTCTGTATAACTGATTTCCTTTGAAATCCTATGTTTTTATTTTATGCGCTTGGAGACATTACCCTGAGGAGTCCATAGATTTTACCATATTGCCAAAGGGACCCATGGCACAATAAAGATTTAGAATTTGTGCTTTGGGTGGAAAAAGCACTGCAGAAGTCATGCAATTAGTTATTCTTTAACGTGATCAGTTCCCAGCTGGGGCTTCGATCTGCAGTCAGGGCCAGCGACCAGGAGGGCAGGGATGTGACAGTGGGCCCTTGGCCCGTCCAGAGAAGGGGTGGCAGATGGTAGTTTCCAAGCTGGCCTGTCCCACACCCTCCTAATGTGAGGCTGACTCTCCTTCTGGTAGGAGCGGCTGTCTGTTCTTTCTTCTCTTGAAGAGGGGAGGGAGTGTGACGGTCGATGCAAATGCCCAGGCCAGCTTCTGAGAAGCAGGAGGTGTTGCTGCTTCCTCCAGGACAGGCTCCAGCTGAGGTCCCAGCCTGACAGCCACATCGGCTGGGATGCTGGAGGAGGGAAGCTGCCTCCAGGCCCAGCGGCCACCGCAAACAACACAGACCCAAGAACCAGCGCCCCCGACAGGGATAACAGGGATCGTTGTTGCTTTAAGGCACTGAGTATGACATGACTTGTTCCATAGCAAGAGTCAACAGAATAGAAGGTGCCCTGGATATTTTTTTTTTTTAGTAAATTTATTTATTTATTTATTTATTTATGGCTACGTTGGGTCTGCGTTGCTGCGCACGGGCTTCCTCTAGTTGCGGCGAGCGGGGGCTACTCTTCATTGCGGTGCACGAGCTCTAGGTGCGTGGGCTTCAGTAGTTGTGGCACGTGGGCTCAGTAGTTGTGGCGCACGGGCTTAGTTGCTCCGCGGCATGTGGGATCTTCCTGGACCAGGGCTCGAACCCATGTCCCCTGCATTGGCAGGCGGATTCTTAACCACTGTCTCACCAGGGAAGTCCTCCCTGGATATATTTTTGTCCTTCTTCTAGTTATGCTATATTTTCTGAACTATAGCTAGTGCACAGAGTGTAAGATCTCTGTAGCCCAAACTTGAAACATGTATCTTTATTGTGAGGGAGGTGTTTCACTAGTGGTTTTGTTTTTTGTCTCATATTAGACTCTAGAACAGTGCTGTCCAATAGAACTTTATCCAATGATGGAAACAACCTCCATCTCTGCTCTCCAGTATGGTAGCCACTGCCTACAAGTGGTTTTTTTTTTTTTTGCATTACGCGGGCCTCTCACTGTTGTGGCCTCTCCCGTTGCGGAGCACAGGCTCCGGACGCGCAGGCTCAGCGGCCATGGCTCACGGGCCCAGCCGCTCTGCGGCATGTGGGATCTTCCCAGACCGGGGCACGAACCCGTGTCCCCTGCATCGGCAGGCGGACTCTCAACCACTGCGCCACCAGGGAAGCCCTACAAGTGGTTTTTGAGCACTTGAAATGTGGTTAGGGCAACTGAGGAACTGAATTTAAATTTTATTTATTTTATTTCAACTTAAATAGCCACATGGGTTACTGGCTACTTTGTTGAACAGTACAGTTCTAGAGAGTCCATTTTAGATTCCATGTGCTCATAATATCAATTCTTATTTTCATTCAATACATGTTTTATTTAGTGAAGCAAATACCTCACTAAATAGGTGGGTTGCCTACTGGAAAACTACTGAAGGGTTTGCTTTTGACAAACAAAATAAAACAACCCAACCGCCTTGCAAAACCAGAAAATCAACAACTCTGTAAAATTGGCATTTTGGTACTGAGTGGTCACAAAAGCTCTGAGGCTGTCTTATTAGAGACTCAAAACAACATTCAGCCCCCATCAGCTGAATGAGGAAGGGTCCCAGCCCCAGGCCTGCTGCCATGACTCCCGGGATGCTGTACTGTGAAAGCAGACGTGGACTGTGTTTCTCCACAGAAACAAGACAAGAGGACCAGGAATCTCCATGTCTGTGCATGGAAAAAAGAGAGTTGGGTGGAGACCTTCACTTTTGCACACTTTCATATTGTTTACCTTGTTTTTTACTCAGTGAGTGCAATTAATACTTCCATGTATAGGGACTTCCCTGGTGGCGCAGTGGTTAAGAATCCGCCTGCCAATCCAGGGGACACGGGTTCGAGCCCTGGTCCAGGAAGATCCCACAGGCTGTGGAGCAACTAAGCCCATGCGCCACAACTACTGAAGCCCACGCTCTAGAGCCCGTGAGCCACAACTACTGAAGTCCGCGCGCCACAACTACTGAAGCCTGCACGCTTAGAGCCTGTGCTCCACAACAAAGAGTAGCCCCACTCGCCGCAACTAGAGAAAGCCCACGCGCAGCAACGAAGACCCAACACAGCCAAAAAAATAAATAAATAAAAAGTTAAAAAAACCTTCCATGTATACCCTGAATTCTACAGCTATATTTTTTAGTGAAAGAAAAACTTTTCTATTTTTAAAAGCACAGTTTTATTTTAAAGAGGGATCAACTCAGTTCCAAAACACAGTAAAATCTGAAAATTAGAAGAATACAAAAGACCCACTCAGATTATTGAACAGGTTCTGAATTAGTGAATATCCACGCTATCTGTAAGGCAAAGCAGATGTGTCACTTTCAATGCTGACCAGTAACACAAACCATGAGGAGACGCTGTGCAGCCAGGAGAAGTTCTGCAAAATCGACCCAGGGGATTATAATCATTTGTAATCAGTCCTTCAGTTAACTGGGCACGAAAGGAGGTCGTAAAGAGTTCAGAAGTGTTTTCCCAAGGAAGTTAAATATACCCCTCCCACCTCGTTTGCTTACATGGGCATTTCACTCAAGGAACCCAAATTTTATTCAAAGAAAAAAAGTAAGTTTCAGTCTTTTCTCTTTTCCAATTTTTTACAAACTAGAATTAAAAAGCGTCCAAATGAATAAGCTTCTGGTGTAAAATAGGAAACAAACAAACAAACAAAACCCAAACCTAAAACAAAAGGAGTAAAGGAAGAAATCAAATAACCATGAATAGTCACTGAACACCGCAAAGGGACATGGATTAAAGAGGAGAAAAGGACATGTTTTCTGTTTTCAGGAGCTTACATTTTAATCAGCGGCTGACAATGTAATTTAAAAAAGAAACAATGCTGGCCAAATGCCAGTATTTGGCTAAGATTTTTATTTCTCCTTTTAGTAGTAGGTACAAAAGAATAGACGTTCCCAGATTCTGGGTCCTCCAGCAAAATGTTTTAGAAAGCAGCTTTCTAATCATTCTAAAAACTACTCTTAAGAAGAAAAAACTAAAACAAATTAACTGCTCAGGAGATGCCGGCTCATCATGGAAAAGCATTTAAAACTACACAGAAGCAAAAGAAGATAAAAATTACCTGTAATCTTACTATTCAGAGATAAAGTGCTACTTTTTTACATTCTTTTTGAATTTTTATATGCATATATTTACTTGTGTATTTATTTGCCCAACTGTATTTTACATATTGTTTGAAACCTGTTTTCCCCCCTCCTCTTAATAATAAATCAGCAACACGTTTCTGTGGCAATAAATAATCACAATATCTATGAGGTCTTCCACTGCATGGGTATCCCGTAATTTAGTTTGCCAATCCCTACTATTGGACATTTAGGTTATTTTTTTCCACCAAAAACAATGTTGTAATCAATGGTCTTCTTGCATCTCTCTGTACATCTTCGATTATTTCCACAGGAAATGATATTAATGGATGAAAGAGCATAGCGTATACATGTATGAGAAAAGATTCCTCAGTTTGAATGAAATTCAAAATATTTAAGTAGTAAAGCTGATGAGGTCTGACAGATGTCTGAGTAGCTGTGTGATCTCAGACAAGTTAGCTGCTGAGAGTCACACAGCGGAGAGAATGACCACCCTGTGGCTGTGAGGATGATTCAATGAAATAACACATGTAGGTGTTGCCAGCAGAGTGCCCGGCACATAGCAGGTGCTTCGTAAATGTCAAGTCCTTTCCTTCCTCATCCCCACCTAATACGAAATTTAGTATCATTCACAGAGAGAGAGAGAGGAAGAAGGAGGGAAGGAAGAGAAGAGGGAGGAAGAAGGAGGGAAGGAGGAGGGAGAGAGGGAGAGAGGGAGAGGGAGAGAGGGAGAGAGGGGAGACAGGAGGGAAGGAGGGATTAAGAGAACAGGGAAGGGGGCTATAGGAGAAAAGTCTCGTGGTATCTTTCATGCTTTTTTGTTTGTTTTCATGGCTAGAGTTTCCCCAGCCTAGCATGGAAGCTTTACAGTGCGTTACTTCAGAATTTCAGTCCACCCTTTGGGTATTATGAAAGGTTAAAACCCACACAACAGGGCAGAGTAAAGCTTGTTTACTGCAAGATTCATGTCTGGTCTTGAAAGGTATTTTCCTCCCTTGCCCCACAAGCACTGATGAAAAGGAAGATGGATGCTACACTGAGGGCGTGGGTGATGCATGCAAACTGGGTTCTGCATGGGCAGGCTGGGTTGCGGAGGGCTTCTTCCTAATCCACATGCACACCTGGATTCAGGTGCCCAGGTGACAGCCAGACAAGCTCTTTCCCTGCCCCCATCTCCCATCCCACCTCCTCTGGAGACTCTTTCCCAGGCAGGGATCTCCTAGGAGTCCTTTAAATGTCAGAACACATTTCAGTCAACGGCTGCCTTTCCCAGGGGTATCTGCATTTCAGGATGTAGCTCTCTCTGTGGGATGCAAGGGTTGTCAGTGTTAAAATGTTTACTAATCATTCAGGCAGCCTTGCTTCCTTCTCTCTCCTTCCTTCCGGAAGCCATTTTTTGAGCACATGGCATTCTAGGCTGTGTCCCACATTGAACCGCCATGGACAAGATAGACAAGCTCTCTGCCCTCTTGGAGCTCACTTTTGGATGAAAAGAGAGACAAAACCCAAGTACACAAATATACGTCCAAATACGAAGTCACTGGGAGAGTCTACTCCGGGTAGGATGGTCAGGAAAGACCCCTCTCCCCCCAGAGGCAGTGCTGTTTAAGCCCCTTGCAGCTTCTTTTTTATCCAGAAATGAGTATGTCAATCATTACATCACTGGGGAGTGGATGCTTTGGTCTATTTTAATAATAATAACAACCTTCACTTATTGAAAACCTACTACATGCTAGGCAGGCTAACAGGTCTTTCGTTGTAGCTAGTCTTTATGGCAAACCTTTGACATAGGAGTGACTATCTCCAAAATTCAGAGAGGTTTTCCCCAAATCATACTAGAAATAGTGGTAGAGCAAAAATCGGAACCCAGCTCTACTTGGCTCTATAATCAGTGTCTTTACTCAAACACCGTATCCCCTCCCTTCCTTAGAAGTAGGAGGTTTGTGACAGACAGCAGGTTGCCCTCAACTCTTGTTCCACAGGTGGTGAATAGTTTAATTCAGAATTTACCTAGATTAGTTTCCATGCAAACGACAAAGGCTTTTTCTTTTGCCCCATTTGCAAGATTCTACAAACCTTGAATTTCCCCCTGATTCTCTATAACCCTTTCCTTTGGAAGAAATAATCCAGTTGAGCCAACTGATGTTCACTTGCGTTGCTAGAGACACACAACACTGGTTGGCGTGGCACCCTGTCTCCTCCCTTCCTCTCTTCTCCTTCCTCCCCTGTCCCATATTGGTTTGAATTTAACTATCTCAGGTTTGCGCATCTTTCCTTAACCTGGAGTCCACCATCAGTACAGATCCAAACAATAGCCCTGTACTCTGGTCCCCCTGGGATGGCATTTATGGAAATTATGAGGCCTCTAGTAGGACACAGGAACATTGAGCGGAAAGCACGGTTTTGCAAGGAAGCATCTGATATTTCACCACTAGAAATCTGTTCAGAGCTTTCTCTTACAATACAGATGCCCTTTTAGGAGAAACGCCTTGAGTGTTTCCAGCTAATAACTTAGCATGGATGAATATCGATAGCGTTTACATTTATATGGCATTTCCCAAAGTACTGTACCTTAGCTTATATTAAGCCCGTGGTCTTCCCCCAAACCATGAGTTGGGCCACAAACCATTGTTTCCACTATAGACAAAGCAGCATGTAATATCTATCTGTAATGATAGGTAAACAGCCACTGACCCCAGGTTACCCTGCTGGTAATTGATCCAACTGAGACAGAAATCCAAGGCTTTGGAAGTTGAGTCCAAGTGCTCCTTCCAAATACTGTTTAATGCTACAGATCAATTTATTTGGGTCTTGCTGCGGCAGCTGGCTGGGAGAAAGGGTTCAGGGAAAGCAGGACATAGGATAAATAGAGAAAGTGTGTGAGGATTGACTAACTGAATGAATGAATGACTGATTCACTCATTCAAGCATAAATTTCACAGCCTTTTACTGAACACTGTCACCTACTGTATGATACTATATGAAAGCCTAAACACAGGGGGATAATACTTATAGATGGCAGAGACCTGCTAGCATTCTCTTCTTTTCCCTGGCTCCACAGGTAGACTACGTTTCCCAGCCTCCATTGTGCCCTGCACCTGCGGTCTAGCTAATTGAATGTGACTAGAAAACCTCTCTCCTCCCTGCTTTTTTCCTTTAATGTAGATGAGTACGGCGAGCTTGGAAGCTCTGAATTATTTTATTTCTGCCAATTTGGAACACCCATTAGACATACACTTCTATGACATTAAACCACTGAAAGTTTGGAGTTTATCTTTTACAATGATTAGTATTACTAGCGCTTCTTAACCAGGTTGTAGGAAAGAATTAAGACCTAATGGCCTAAGGCATCCATTGTAGGGAATGAATTAACTTCTCTCCTGTGCATCTAAAATGGTACTAGTGATGTACTATCCTTAGGAGAATTGAGAAAATAGTCACCCACACAATTTTCTGTTTCTCTTGTGGAACCCCTGTTGAGAAAGGCTAGATACACTTGAGCAATCTCTGTCCTCAAGGGTTTTTTTATAATCTAGCTGTAAAAATTGGACAGATGTACATATCTCTACAAGGGAAATTCACGTGGCTTCACTTCTTCCTCTTGACAAGCCTGTGAAGGAGACTTTATCCTTGTCATTTACAAACAGAGAGATTGGGAATTAAGAAAATAAATGCTCAGGCGCTCTCAGCTAGGAGGTAGTGGAGCGAAGATGTGAACCTGTGTCTGAACCTTTGCTTTCCTAATCGTACCTCCCAAACCCTCAGGGACTCTTGCTTATGCCAGGAAGGACTCTTTATCCAAGCCAGCGCACAAGAAGCAAGTTTAATCTAGTCCGCAATTCTCTGTATGGCCCACAAGGACCAGAGGGCCCAAGACTTTTATTTTCAAGGGCAAAGGGAACACTTCCCTTCTGGAGAAGACAGTTTTCTCCCCAGCACCTCTGGTCTTGGTCACCCCTGAGATGATCTCTCTTCATGAGCATTTTCCTACCCTGGGCCTGCTTATGGGAAAGGGATAATAACATCACTAAAAACCATTTATAGAAGCGAATCAGTAAAAAGAACAGTCATCCTACATTCTGACTTTAGGAAAAGGGGACTAATTTATGGAAAGTTTGGGAGGTATGATTAGGAAAGCAAAAGGTTGTCAGTTTATGGAGAGAATTAGGTTAACTAACAACCATCTTCCAAAAGCTTAATTAAGTCTCTCAGCCCTCAAGTGAGGCAAGGAAATAATTGATTTCTGCGCTGCTGATGGGGAAAGTGATGGGGGGAGGCAATCTGCCCATGGCCAACAAGTGAAACAGCATCTGTCCTGGGATTAAAATGTAAGATTTTCTAGCTCTTGGTCCTTTGTTTCTCTTTTCAACCTGGGATGCTCAAGGCCCAGAAAAATGTTTGTGTGTGAGAACCCCAGAGCAGGACCATCAACCGAGACACTCCATGCAAATAAGAGACCAAATAGTTACGGATTCACTCCTTAGTAATTCTCTGTCCTTCAAAGAAGTAACGCAAGCAATGCACTGCTTCTGAACATCAAGGCCACATGGGTTCATTTTAATAAGTACTGGTACTTCTCATTAGAAGTCCTGCCCATCACATAGTGACGTGTGATGCCAGAAAACATTTGGAAATCTTAAAATTTAAAGCAATGTCCAGAACAAACTAGAGTGAAAGGGAGAGATGAAAGGGGGAAAAAAAAGAAAAGAAGAATGAGTAGCAGAGGAGGGGAAAAAAAGCATTCTAGAAGAAGAGTTCTTGAATTCGCCAATTACTAAATGCTTACTCTGCGCAAGGAGATTTCCAAATGTTTCGCACAAGAACTCCATGTGATAGGCACTTAATTACTTTACATGGATGTGAAAACTGAGGCTTAGATGGGAACCTTCTTGTCCAAGTTAAGAAGGAACAGGACCAGTATTGGAATCCAAGTTTGCAAGTCAGCCTGTTACCGTAATATGTTTAAAAAACCAAACAAAACCCAAAACCTCCCACAAAACAAAACAACCCAGTCTTGTCCACCTCTTGTGTGTCTTTCTCCTTTACCACTCACCCAAAACGCTTCACTTCTGACACTTCTGGTCACCGCATGTGTGTGAGTTTTTCCCCCACCAAGCAATTCTCTGACACCACCTGGGTGTCCTATAATTTAATTCAGTGCTGACACTGTCTATCTGGAGACAGTGTCAGATCCCACAGGCTCAGGGCTCAGCCCCATGAGACTGACCCCCACTTCAGATGCCAACTGCAAGTAGCAGGTCCCTAGGTTACTTACAACTTCCGTCCTGGTTGGCTACAAATCAGATGTTCCCACGACTTCTTCCCCCTTGGATGTGATTAATTTGCTAGAGTGGCTTACAGGACTCAGGGAAACATTTACTTAGGCTTACCAGTTTATTCCAAAAGGATATGATAAAGGATACAGATGAACAGCCAGGTGGAAGAGATGCGTAGGGCAAGGTATGTCGGGAGGGGCGGCAGAGCAGCTTCCATGACCTCTCCGGTGCACCACTCTCCCCGCATCTCCACCTGTTCAACAACATAGAAGCTCTCAGAACCCCATACAACTGGAATTTTATGGAGGATTCATTGCATACACATGACTGATCATTAACTCCATTTTCAGCCCTTTTCTCTTCTCAAGAGAATGGAGGAAGGGGCTGAAAATTCCAAGCTTCTAATCATGCCTTGTTGTTACTGGTGCCCAACCTTCCTCCAGGAGCTGACTCAGAGTCACCTCATTCCAACAAAAGACACTCTTATCACCCAGCAGATCACATGGGTTTAAAGAGCACTGTTGCAGGAACTTCGGTCAAAGACAAATATTAGAACAAAAGATGCTCCTAATGCTGTTATCACTTAGGAAATCACAAGGGTTTCAGGAGCTCTGTGCCAGCAACCAGGGGCAGAGACCAATACACATTTTCTAATATCTCACACTTAACAACTGTGCTGTACTGCCTTCCACCTGCAGATCTGACTAAAAGAGGCGGGAGGAGGACTGTTGGAACTCCTGTGCTAACATGTCTATTTTTCTCCGCTTGTCTGAAAGCTCCTTGAGAACTGGAATCAAGATTTAGTATCTTTGTCTCCCCAGAGCCTAAAGTAGATTGTGAAAGCAATGAATGTTTGTTGCAATGAATAAATGAACATCTGCAATCGGCCACAGGCTATGAATCAAATATCTCCAATATCTCACCTTCTCATCTAATCCTGAGTCATCTGTGGGCTCTGATGCTCTCAAAATACAGGTAACATTGGCTTGCCTTCCTCCAACCTCCTCACATCCAACTTTATGGGCCGAGGAAGTCCAAACCTCTCTCTGGATTGTCCGGAAATTTTAGGCAAGTCACATCTGGATTCTGAGGTTCGGTTTCCTCTCCTGTAAGTGAGTGTTTTCATTTAGAGAAGGAGGGCAGACAAACGCCTACGAGGGTCAGGCAAGTATGGAGAGCGAGTGATGCAGGTATTTGGTGTAAGACAATCGGCAGTGGTGACAATGATGACCAACAAGAAAGGGTCCCCCAGGCACAGGAAGAAACTACGATTCGTCTTCAGCTGATCGTTGTGTGGGAATGAGGGCTCAGTGTGGCCACATTTCCAGTTTTTTCCAGAAGATGTAGAAAGTCTGGATTTTTATGTGAAAGTTTCCAACTCTTAAATGTTGGCACAAAAATGTTCAGAAACAGAAAGCGAGCCAAACTCAACACATCTGTGTGCCGAAATCAGCCCATGGACCTCCAGGGTGCAGCCTCTGGACCAGATGTCTGAAGTCTTTTCCACTCTGAGAGGAGTCGGCCTGGTGACAGATTGTCCCTTCAATCTGTATGTTTTTTGCTCTCTGGTCTATTTCTGCTCTAGTTTAAGCAGAGTGGACGAGGGCTTAAGTGTAACCGTGTTTATAAACACCCTAAAGAATTCCATATGGTATGCTGAATGTGAAGCTGGCTTAATTTGAAAAGATTAAATGTACTCAGGCAATTGCAGAGTTGTCTGTTTCGTAAATCAATGCAATTTGTCGGTGGCAGGCCGGGAAGGGATGGGCTTTGGGAAACGCAGCTGGTGTGACCAGCAAGCCCAGTAGTGGGAGCGCCGGAGGCAAGTCGTGTGGTTGCAGCTCTCCTGAGCGCTCACACCTCTTCCTCTTTGCAACACACGCACACACACACACACACACACACACACACGCGCACGCGCGCGCTCCTTCTCTCCCCTCCCCCACCCCTGATTTCATTTCCTTCTTCTTAATTTGAACCTTATCCAAATGAAAAAGATTTCCTTTACACACGCAGAGACAATGTGGGAAATGCTTAGCAATCTGGGACCAGGTATCTCCGTGGATAGTGGCACTTGGAGTCATGAAGAAGCCCTCAGTTAGGAACCTGAGTTCCTAAAGCAGACCTGCCTCTGATATTAACCAACTGTGCAAGCTTGGACAATCATTTCCTCTCTTCACGCCTCATGTCTTTATCTGTAAGATAATGGGAATGAATTTGGATGTCTTAGGTCTCCTGCGGCATTAACAATATTCATTATCTTTGATCCCCCATGAGGCAGGAAAGGGGAATCTCTCCCGTTTTCTCCTTTAACGTTGTTTTTGCTTCAGACGATGGGCGGCAACCTCTTGGCCTCATGTCTAGGTGTGGGAATAACCTTGGTTCTTCCGTAGAGCCACCTTAAGCAGGTGGGTGGGAAGCCTGGTCCGAGTGTAAGGTGGACCTTGAGGCATCTATGGATCCCATGCAAGCTTGGAACAGAGGCCCCCTTGCCTTTATCTCTGTCATTTCTGGCACAGTTTCAACAGTGGAGAGAGTGTCAAACTCATGTGATCAAGTTCCCCGATCAATACTTCTTAACACTTAAGAACACAAGAAGGCAGGCATGAAAGAGGAAAAGAAGAGGGGAAATCATATGTGAGTTAGACTTTTGGTCACAAATAAGAGAAAAGCAAATCAAACCAACCTAAACAATAAGAGGATGATTTAACAAATGTGAAGAGAATCCCAGTGTAATACCAGCAGCTTCAGGAATGGATAAATCATCAACTCACTGATGTCATTAAAGACCCACATCTCTTTCATTTTTCCCACTTTGTATCAAGGCAATTCTCCTTGTTGTAACAAAATGGCTGCCATGGCTTCAGGTATCATGTCTTTACACATCAATGTTCCTCTTGTGCATGTTCCTCTTGTGCTTTTATTTTCCAATAAGGACACCTCCTCAAATACTTCCTTTAAAGTCACATTGGCCAGAAATGAATCACATGCCCATGCTTAAAACCAATCATTAGCAAGGAAATAAAATTATTGTCATTGGCTTAGAGCCCAACAATCCAGATTTACCCTGGAGCTGGGGAGAGACCCTGCCTCCCCTGAGGTGCGGAAACCCCATACCTGAAAAAAAATCAGGGTCTGAATTCAAAGAAGAGGGATGGGGACATGACTGTTGGACTACCAATAGCATCTCTTTCCTAACCACCCTCCCACCCCTACCTTGGGGTTGGGAAAGAGGAGGGAAGGAAGAGTAGAAAAAAAGAGGAGGAAAGAGAAAAGCAGGGAGGAGGATAAGGGAGAGGAGCAGCTAGACTTTGGTTTCAATCCCAGCTTTGTCATTTCCTAGCTGTGTGTTCCTGGCATGACCCTGGGCCTGTCTAAGCTTGGGTTTCCTGACTTGTAAAATGGAGGTAACGTGGGATTTTCATGAAATTAAATGAGAAGATGGTTGTAAGGTGCCAAGCACAGTTTCTGTCACAAAATAATGTCCAATTAATGTTAGGGAGAAGAGAAATAGAAGTAGGAGAAGAAGACTTTTTATAGAGGGCTTTACAGTGTACAAGATGCTTTCACAAATAGCAGCCCGTTTCATCTGACAACATATCAGTAAGGTCACAACTGGCACCTGTTTATGGCTTCCTTTTATGGAGGTTGAAATTACAGACCAGGGACCGTACGTATTATCTGGCCTAAGGTAGTAAGAGCAGTGTGGAGGTCTTCAAAGTCCAAAGCCCCAGCAATACCCAGAAAAAAAGTAGTAAAAAAATAAAAAAGTGTAGTGAGAAAAAAAGCATATTATAATATTTGGAAAACACATTGTGGGGAGGGAGAAATCCTTACAATGAAAACTCTGCCCACCTCCCAAACCGCCATCTTCCTCTACTTAGGACAATTAGATTCAATTCAACAAGCATATTGAGCACTCACTGCGTACAGGGCAGGTGTCTGTTCCCCAGAAGATACAGAGGAGGGTAAAATACACTCCCTGTACTCAAAGAGCTCAGAGTCTTGGAAAAGCACGGAGTTATTTTACTGATGTAAGCTTTTCAAGATGCAAAGTGTTTGAGTTAGTACTCTTTTTCTTCAAATGTGCACCACCTAAGTCTTATGGTGTCTTGCAGCCCAAGGCCCCTCATGGCCAAGGGTGAATTAGACATTGAGTCTGTAGGGGAGGCTGTTGCAGTGGGGTTGGCTTAGTCTCTGTGGTTCCTTCCAAATCGAATATTCTGTGAGGATAACGGATGCTTTGCCAGAAAGGGGTTCTGGGAGCTCTGGTGCCCTGGAAGATGATGTAATCCCCCTCACTGGGCCAGCCACCTCCTTTCCCCAGCCTTCCCCAGCCTTCCCCAGCCTGAGCCATGTCAAGCTGCCAGCCCCAACCCAGCGGGACTCCCACTTAGAGTGAGTGGGGCTGTGCTTCGGCCAGGTCTGACCGTGGCTGGTCACCTCTGGGCTGGAGGGCTCCTGGGGAGTGGACCAGAGGTCTCAGTGATTCGGCCACACTCTCCAGACCCTGTTGGGCATCCTCACCTGAAGAGGATTTCCAGTCCTTTCCCAACGGAGGCTCTTAACCTCTCAGACCCAACCCCACTCCCTGTTCTAAGCAGAACTGATCTCCTGGGACGTCTGGTTCAGGGGTAACCTGACTATGGTGTATGTGGTGGTGAAATGCCCAGCCGTTCCAGTGCACAGCAGGAGTGCAGAGCCTGGGCAGCCAGAGGATGTGGATGTGGGTCTGAGCTGGTGGAGGGACAGTCAAGTGCCGGGGAGCAGGCTGGCACCATCAGAGGGGCCTGTAGAGGCCCAAGGGACTGGTTTTGAACAGCAGGGCCCCCTCTTTTTTTTTTTTTTTTTTTTTTGCGGTACGCGGGCCTCTCACTGTTGTGGCCTCTCCTGTTGCGGAGCACAGGCTCCGGACGTGCAGGCTCAGCGGCCAGGGCTCACGGGCCCAGCTGCTCCGTGGCATGTGGGATCTTCCTGGACCATGTGCCCTGCATTGGCAGGCGGACTCTCAACAACTGCGCCACCAGGGAAGCCCAGGCTCCCCTCTTTTTAAGGCAGCCCCATATTTTTCTTAAAGAGCCCGTACTTTGGAGTTGCCCTCTGACCACTGAGGCTCTATCGATTGCCCAGGCTCCCCAGGTTTACTTGAAGGCATGTGCAACTGAGCCAGTGCAGAGTTGCCTCTCCGTCTTAGTCTTTTCAGGCTGCTGTAACAAATGACCATGGACTAAGTGGCTTATAAACAACAGAAATTTATTTCTCACAGTTCTAGAAGCAGGGAAGTCCAAAATCAAGGCACCAGCAAATCCAGTGCCTGGTGAGTGCCCACTTCCTGGTTCTGTCTCTTTTATAAGGGCACTAATCCCATTCATGAGGACTTCCCCCTCTTGACTTAATCACCTCCCAAACATACCACCTCCTAATACCATAGGAACCCAAGTGAGGCCATAGGATTCATTGTAACAAAGTAACACAGACAGACAGCACCTTGTTCTCTTTTACAAATCTCCCCAGGAGAGGCATCGATGTTGCCTATTAGTCATTCTTCCTGTTAATACCTGGGCTCTGGAGTCCCACGCCCTTCCCCCCTCCCCACTGTTAGTCCTCAGACAAGGTATGTAGCTTTTCATGTATAAAAGGGAAAAGCTGTGAGTGTTTAAATCCTTCAGAATATAAACAACTTGAGGACAGGAATTTTTATCCTTTTGTACACGTGGTAAATCCCCAGAGCCTGGAACAGTAAAGGGCATATATTAGGCACTCAGCAAACATTGGTTGGATATTGAATAAAATGAAACAATCCACTCAAAGTGCTTAGCACATTGACTGCATATGCACATAATTAATGCTAACTATTGTTATTATGAGTGGTTTAGAATCTTCCTCAGATGGTGTTTAAGAGAATACGGAAATACTTTATTCATTCAGTCAAGATATAGTTATTGACTGGCTAGTGTGCCAGGCACTCTGTCAGGCTTGAGGGATACAGCAGACACATTTGCAATGAAGTTTATAGTCTAATAGGGGAGATAGACATTGAACAAGCAAGTATAAGTGTGCTGAGGGTTACTCTGATCTCTGATCACACAGTGTCTGTGTGATAGGATGGGATTGGCTGTACTAGGAAAATTGGGCTGTGTTCCAGGCTTCATTTAAACCAGATTCCCTTCTGTAGGTGTATTAGTTAAGGTAATGCTAACGACTGTAAAAGATAAACAGATCAGTGATTAACACGAGAGAAGTTTATTTCTTGCTCACATAAATGCCTGAACAGGTATTTCAGATTAGTAGACAACTCTCTGCCAAACAGCGTTTCAGGGACCCAGGTTCCTCCCACATTGTGGCTCTGCCATCTTCAACATTTGTTTTCCAAGTTCCCTATGTTCCTCTGCATCAACCTGGTGGGGGTGGGAGTGGCGAGAGGGCTTGGCAGGAGGGTTTTAGGGCCAGGCCTGGAAGTACTGAGCATGACATGTGCTCCCACTCTATGGGCTAGTGGTTAGTCCACAGCCACACCAAACCACAAGGGAGACTGAGGAATGTCATCTTGCCTAGGATTTGAGGACCTCTGCTGCAATCTGCCCTTCTGATCACCAGACAGCCTTCATACACTTCTTCCCATGCAGAAAATACACTGACCCCCTCCATAAAGGAGACAATTGAAAGTCCAGTCCAGTTACTGTGTCCAGCTCAGTGTTCTGAGTCTCCAGATGATATGTAATATCTCCACAAAGTCCAGATGCAATATCTCATGCCCACTGATCTTTAAACTAAAAAGACAAGTTATCTATCGCCACCCTCCATGTACCCCATGTGCTATGATGGAACAGGGATGGGACAAGGAAACAAGCAGTCCCATTCAGAAAAGCACGGAACGGGAGTCATTGGTCCGTAGTCCATAGATTATACAATCCTGCCAGCTTTCTTGATTAGACCAGAATTAAACTCCTTGGGGAAAAATCCCCTCATCTGTTGTTCTCTATGATCTGTTATTGTATTGACATTTTGAGCCATTTGTTGTGGGGTGTATCTTATGAATATAGGATGCTCAGCAATTTTCCTGGCCTCTACCCTTTAGGTACCAGTAGGTAGAGGCATCTTTGCCCCAGTTGTGACAATCAAAAATGTCTCCAGGGCTTCCCTGGTAGCGCAGTGGTTGAGAGTCCGCCTGCCGATTCAGGAGACATGGGTTCGTGCCCCGGTCCGGGAAGATCCCACATGCCGCGGAGCGGCTGGGCCCGTGAGCCATGGCCGCTGGGCCTGCGCGTCCGGAGCCTGTGCTCCACGACGGGAGGGACCACAACAGTGAGAGGCCCGCGTACCGCAAAAAACAAACAAACAAACAAACAAAAAGAATGGCCGGGGACCTGCCCTTCCCCAAGTTGATCACCTTCCTAGCTTTGTACCGATCTTTTCAATGAGAATCCCCCATCCTCAGCATCCTGTCTCTGGAAAGAAGCTGCACACACACACACACAAGTTCTTATTTAATAGAGCCAACAAAGCTTTTCAAGCCATCAAATGAGTTAAGATGAACCAGAAGTATATGAATTAAATTTCCCCTCAAGTCTTATAGAAATCCAACAAATAAATTAAATGCATGTGGATTTCAAAAATCAAAGGCTGAAAGAGCTTGAGGCAAAGTGCATTTGACATTTGAAATAATAGAAACTTGTGAGGAGGCGTGTAGCAAGATGTGCGCTTACCTGCTGTAATAGGGGCCTGATTCGCTGTTTATGGAGCATAATGGCATTGCAGGGAAATTCAATACACCTCTCCAGGCACCAGGTGTGACTTGAGTGCCATCATTTAGAAGACAATGTCAGCGGGCTCCAGCTCAGCCCTCAACCCAGGAGGGCCGTGGTTGCTGCAGTTCTTAGTTCCTGCAGAGTTACCCTTTTCTTTTGGAAGGGTTTGCCTACAGCTCCAAAGTAAGCCTGTGAAAGGGTCTGGGAATATGTTGAAAGAAGCTGAAAGATGTTCTCCTTGTGGCCTGGTAATTCCACTTTGAAGCATTTAGCCTAAGCAAGGACTTCTGAGATGTGGCCAAAGCAGCCTGTGCAAGGATATTCATCACTAGGTTATACAACACAGTAAAAATTTTAAAGCAATCCTACGTCCAGCAATAGGAAATTGGTTAAAAAATGGTGGTAGATGCTGTTTAACATAGTAGTTAAGACAATAGATGTGAGTTTGAGACCTGGCTTAGCCACTCACTAGCTTTGGCACCGTGGGTCAGTTCTAGCTGTAACCCAGCTGAGCTTCTGCTTCCTCATCTATAAAACGGGGATGATACATTACCCCATGGGTCTTTTGGAAGGATGAAATGAGACAATATGAGTAAAGCCCTTATGTAGTACCTGATCACTATGCGTGCTTAACTAATGGCATCCTAACTATGATTTTATATATGTATATATCGTATGGGATGTTCGTATATGTATAGTACTATACAATATAATTTGTAGCTGCTATATAATAACAGTTACAAATTACATTGTTTAAAAAATATTTTTAATGGCATGGAAAATACCCATAATATCATATTAAGTAAAAGAAACAGTACAGAACTAAATGTAAAATATAACTCAATTTTATTAAAATAGATATTAATGGACATAAGAGAAAATACTGGAGGAAACCATCAAAATGTTATTAATGACCTTCATATCTGTTAGGGAGAATATTGGTGATTTAAATTCTGTTCTTTGCACTTTCCTCTATTTTCAAAATTATCAACCTTGATCACATATTACTTAGTGTAATTTCCTTTTAAATAACATCCTATTAGTTTATATTAAATAGAGTTGAATTTAAAGAAAAGAGCAAAAAGAGACCCATACTTTTATCACTCAGAAAACTGTTGGGAAAAAAAGCAACATATAAACATGGTTAGAAAATTGAAAGCATAGAGAAGTACAAAGTTAATAGTGGAGTTTTCCATCTGCTTCCTCCCTCTGTCCATCGCCCACAAAGGTAAATACAGTTGATAGTTCCCTTCAAGGCAGGAAAAAGACACTGTATCTATCAGTGCAAACAGATCCACCTCATTCTTTTCTTTTTTAACATCTTTATTGGGGTATAATTGCTTTACAATGGTGTGTTACTTTCTGCTTTATAACAAAGTGAATCAGTTATACATATACATATGTTCCCATATCTCTTCCCTCTTGTGTCTCCCTCCCTGCCACCCTCCCTATCCCATCCCTCCAGGCGGTCACAAAACACCAAGTTGATATCCCTGTGCTATGCGGCTGCTTCCCACTAGCTATCTATTTTACGTTTGTTAGTGTATATATGTCCATGCCTCTCTCTCAGTTTGTCACAGCTCACCCTTCCCCCTCCCCATATCCTCAAGTCTGTTCTCCAGTAGGTCTGTGTCTTTATTTCTGTCTTACCCCTAGCTTCTTCATGACATTTTTTTTCTTAGATTCCATATATATGTGTTAGCATATGGTATTTTTCTTTCTCTTTCTGACTTACTTCACTCTGTATGACAGACTCTAGGTCTATCTACCTCATTACAAATAGCTCAATTTCGTTTCTTTTTATGGCTGAGTAATATTCCATTGTATATATGTGCCACATCTTCTTTATCCATTCATCCGATGATGGGCACTTAGGTTGTTTCCATCTCTGGGCTATTGTAAATAGAGCTGCAATGAAAATTTTGGTACATGACTCTTTCTGAATTATGGTTTTCTCAGGGTATATGCCCAGTAGCGGGATTGCTGGGTCATATGGTAGTTCTATTTGTAGTTTTTTAAGGAACTTCCATACTGTTCTCCATAGTGGCTGTACCAATTCACATTCCCACCAGCAGTGCAGGTGTGTTCCCTTTTCTTCACACCCTCTCCAGCATTTATTGTTTCTAGATTTTTTGATGATGGCCATTCTGACTGGTGTGAAATGATATCTCATTGTACTTTTGATTTGCATTTCCCTAATGATTAATGATGTTGAGTAAGTGGTGCTGGGAAAACTGGACAGGTACGTGTAAAAGTATGAGATTAGATCACTCCCTAACACCATACACAAAAATAAGCTCAAAATGGATTAAAGACCTAAATGTAAGGCCAGAAACTAACAAACTCGTAGAGGAAAACATAGGCAGAACACTCTATGACATAAATCACAGCAAGATCCTTTTTGACCCACCTCCTAGAGAAATGGAAATAAAAACAAAAATAAACAAATGGAACCTAATGAAACTTCAAAGCTTTTGCACAGCAAAGGACACCATAAACAAGACCAAAAGACAACCCTCAGAATGGGAGAAAATATTTGCAAATGAAGCAACTGACAAAGGATTAATCTCCAAAATTTACAAGCAGCTCATGCAGCTCAATAACAAAAAAGCAAACAACCCAAACCAAAAATGGGCAGAAGACCTAAATAGACATTTCTCCATAGAAGATATACAGATTGCCAACAAACACATGAAAGAATGCTCAACATCTTTTAATTTTTATCAAATGTTATTTATATCCTATTCTAGGAAAGCTGTTGCTTTTAAAGCTCTTTAACCATCACCCCTCCCTCCCTCCCCTTCCAGCCCAGCCACACTTAGCAGTTTGATTCGTGGGTCCTTTCATATTGATTCCTGTACATTTACTTGTGTAACAGCATTCTCAAGCACAGCAATAGTGTGGGGCTTTTCTTTTTGATGTAAATTGTATCACACTGTACACGTTAAGTTTAACCATGACACAGTTTTCTATAGTACAGATGTATCACAGTGTATTGAACATTTCCCCTATGAATGGATATTTAATCTTATTTCAGTTTTATTTATTATTTTTATAATCAGAATGAAATATTAATTATTTTTAATTTGCCTTTTATTAAACCTAAATATATATATAGATTTATATATATGTATAAATCTATATATATAAATTTAAAATGGGCTATTAGAAGCAGTTCAATGTGGTTTCTTGGTGTTCATCTCATTTTGGACTCTTTGAGTGAACCTGGCCTGTGCAGTCTCACCCACACGAGACCTCAGAAATCAGCAGTCCATCCCAGGAGCTGTTCCAGGCTCTGTCCATTTGCACATACACCACCTCAAGTTTTCCCTTCCCTGCACACATCCCTTCTTCTCTTCCCTCCGCTTAGCCCCACATCCCAGTTCCTGCTTCTCCTTCTAACCAGGAGGTTAGAAGGCCTGTGCAATGGCTGCCCCCCAGCCATTCTTTAAAACACTCTGCCTAGTCAAGAGGTTACAGAAAGGTACAAGTAATTGGTAAACAATACCTTCTTCCTTGACCTCATCAGATTAATTTGAGAGCCCACCAGTACTACAGGGATGTGTCAGAAAGCTCGGGGGCACCCCAAATTTAAAAATTTTTAAATTAAATTTCAAAATTTAGAAATTTTCTCATTCAGAAAAATTAATTGGTGACATCGGAACTACCCAATTTGTCCTTCTTACTAAGATAAATGAGTTAATTCCAGCCCAAAGTAGCCCAAACTTGATATTTTCTTAAGTCATTTCAATCCGAAGGTGGCTACATGTATTATTTCCATTAGGCTTTGTTCTGTTTTTATTTTATTTTATTTATTTTTTTACTTATTATGGAGATTTTCAAACATTAAGAAAAGATGAAAGAGGTGTATAGTGAACACCCATATATACAACACCTTCATCCTACAACCATTAACATTTTGCCCTATTTGCTTTTTCACGTGTCAATCCATCTCTCTGCGCACCTGTCATCCCATTTTATTTCTTAGTGGATTTCAAAGTAAGTTGCAGACATCAGTAAACTCTATTCCTAAATACTTCAGCATGCCAGTTATTAACTAGAATTCATTATTTATTTACATTTTTTTCTTTTCCAGGAAAAAATGATATAAGTAAAATGCACAAATCTTCCTTGTACCATCCAATGGGTTTCGACTAATATGCTCGTTTGAGTAACCAAATCCCACCAAGATATAGAAATTTTCATCCCCACAGACCTTCTGTGTGTCTTTTTGTAATTAACCCCCTCCCACCCCTTACCCCAGATAACAACTGTTCTAATTTCTATCACTATATGTCAGTTTTGCCTATTTAGAATTTCATATAAATAGAGTTATATCATAAACTATTAAGTCAAGTTGCTATGGCTTCCTTTTCTAGCTACAGGCCTCCTGGTTGATACAAGAACTATTTGAAGCTGACCTTTCTTGCCTTATATTATAAATTGGAATTCCTTAGGAGCACATTGAAAATGGAAGTGAAGGCACTAGTGGAGATAATAACCTAGTTAATGCCTTGCTAGAATGGTATTAAATATGCTATAGAATTATTCTGCTTAATAAAGGAACATTCAGTGGAGAGGCTTGCCAGAAAAAATGCAAGCTGTATTTTGGAAAGAATCTGGTCCTACTTGACTTACCATCCTGCCTGTCAGAACCACATGGGCCTGCCCTGTATTCAGTGTGCTATGATTTTGTCCATCCTAGTGTTACTTCAAACCAAGTTAGAAGTCAAAACAAGATTCCACTGTTCTGCTCCGAAGATCCCAGTACACCCTTCTGACCATGAACAGGAAGGTCTAAGCTCAGCTATGGTGATGTTGGAGGTGGAGCAGGTCATCAGTAGGTGGCGCTCTTCCTCTGAATCATTACCCAGACGTGCCACCCACCCCCAGCTAAGACAGAAACCAGCCAGCAGAAAGGCCCAGCCTTCTGAAAGTGACAATAAAAGAAGTCGTTAGGTGCTTTTAGTTTTGAAGACTGCTTGACTGACCTTGACTGGAGTCCTTCGAGAGCTGTGTTTCACCATTTCCAGGACCTGTTACCTGGAAGCAGAAATCTTAGGTATCCTAAGACCAGAGTTTATGGGATCCTATTGAAAAAGGATGCTTGGTACATACCAGTGTTAATCAGTACTAAAAAGTTTGGGAAAATCTGGGAAGGTGAATTGGAAGACTTGATAGAATCTGAATGTTAACCAGAGATATTAGGATAATTTTACTAGGGAAGAAATATAATTCCACCCTTTATTCTTTTATTCATTTTTTCAGTTGTCAACATTAGGGAGGGAATGGAGTGTATAATTTGTTAAGAAACAGCTGTTGGATGAATTGGGATATTGGGATTGACATATATACACTATTTATACTACGTATAAGATAGATAACTAATGAGAACCTACTGTACAGCACAGGGAACTCTACTCAATGCTCTGTGGTGACCTAAATGAGAAGGAAATCAAAAAGAGGGGATATAGGTATACGTATACCTGATTCACTTTGCTGTATGGTATAAACTAACACAATATTGTAAAGCAACTATAATCTAATTAAAAAAACAAAACAAAACAGCTATTGGAGTCAGGCAGACCTGGGTTTCTACTGGAACCATTCCCTGGGTCTCAATTATTTCATTTGTAAAACGAAGACAATATACTTACATCATAGGGCATTTCATTCCTTGATTCAACAAACATTTGTTGAGCACCTGCTGTGTGCCAGGCACTGCTCTAGAACTGTGGGTACCATGTGAACAAAACAAGATCTCTGCTCTCACGGAGCTCTTGGGCAGCCTGTATTTTCGAAGATGGCTGTGCCCATATATTCCATCCCATATTCTCTTCTTTTTTTAAAATTTAACTTTATTTTTATTTTATGTCAAACATCCTTGCAAGCAATGAAAACAAACCAAATCATGAATAACTGTCTATTTAAAAAAATTACTTTATTGAAGTGTGATTGTCGTAGAAAACGCTATACACATTTAATGTATACAACTCAATCAGTTTGGGGATAAGTATGTACTTGTGAAACCAGCACCACCAGCAGGCCATAGATATATCCATCACTTCCCAAAGTTTCCTCCCGTCCCCTTTATTATTTATCTTTTTATGGTACAAATACGTAACATAGGATCTTAGCAAATTTTAAGTATATAGTACAGTTTTATTAGCTATAGGCATATTATATATATATATATGCTGTATAGTGGATATCCAGAACTTATTCTCTTGCAGAACTGAAACTGTGTACCCTTTGACCGTCATCCCATTTCCCCTTCCCCTCAGTCCCTGGCAACTACCATTCTGCTCTCTGCTTCTATGAGTCTGACTTTTTTAGATTCCACATGTAAGTGAGATTATGCAATATTTGTCTTTCTGTGTCTGGCTCATTTCACTGAGTATGATGTCCTCCAGGTCCATCCATGTTGTTGAAAACGGCAGGATTTCTTTCTTTTTCTCTTTTAAGGCTGAGTAATATTCCATCATATAGACAGATAGCTAGGTATAGATATATATCAATATCACATTCTCTTCTCAAATTATGACACTGCTGGCATTTCTCTGTCTTCTCGAAACAGGACAGGCCTACGACTGTGGTGGAAGAGGTGCTGTATAACTTTCAAGTATACATCATAGATGGTGAGACAACATTCTCTTGGCCCTCTCTTGGGACACGTGCCTTGGGATCCCTGAGCTGGCATATAGGCAGTCCAGCTACATCACTGCTGCTGTGCTGGGGGGATCATGTGGCGGGATTACATAGAGACATAAAAAGATGCCCAAAGAGCCCCACTCGTTCCAGCCTCCGGCCTTTGAGTCTTTCCGCTGAGGACCCGAAAGATCAGCCATCTCCACTGTGCCTTATCTGACCTCTTTACCTACATAGTCTGTGCGCTTAATAAATGGTTGTTTTGTGCTGATTTGTTATGCTACCCTAGTGACTAGAACAAGCTATATACTAGTTGGGCAGGCAGAAGATAAGCCAGTGAACAAATAAACAAACAAGGTATTGTCAGACATGGGTATAAAGAACTGAAAATAAGATGATGTGACTGGAGAGTGTGGAGGGAGGGGAAATCCCAGACAGGATAAGGAAATCCTGGCAGAAGAGAGAATGTGTGAGCTGTGGAGACCTGCACATACAAGAAAGGGCCAGAATGATTGTTCTGGGGGTGGGAGGGGACAGAGGTAACAGCAAGTGCAAAGGCCCTGGGGCAGGCTGAAGCTTGACATATTCAAGGAACTAAAAAATGACTGGTGTCTCTGGATTATAATAAGAAGGGGTTAACAGTACAAGCTATGGTCAGAGTATACAGGGTCACCTCATATGTGGACTGAGCCAGAGCTAAGGCCAGAGCTAAGGGTTTGGATTTTTATCCAAGAATAATGGGAAACCATGGTAAGATTCTTAGTGGTGGAGAGATATGGTTTTTTTACATAGTAACCATGTCCCTTTGGCTGCTGTGTGGTGACAGAATTGAAGAAGAGAGGCTAATTAAGAGGCTGTAGCTTCCGTTCAAATGAGAGCTGATGGCAGCTTGGACTGGCCTGGAATCAGTGGACATAATAATAATAACAACAACAACAACAGTGGATAATATTGCCTGAGTGGTTTCTATGTTCAGGCATTGTTTCAAGTGCTTTTACGTGGATAATTTGATTCTGTCTTCACAGCAACCCTATGATGTAAGTTCTATTACTATCCCAAATGAGCGTTCAAGTACTTTGCCCATTATCACATACCTAGGAAGTGGTAGACGAAGGCTCCTAACTCAGGCAGGGCCACCGCAGAAGGACGCTTCCCTGGATGGAATCCAGTGAGAGGATTCAGGGTATTCTGGAGGTAGAGCTGACAGGACTCATTAAATGATTTGGGATTTGGGGGAGAAGAAAGAACTCGAGAATGGAGCCTCGTGTCCTGACACGGGCAATGAGGAGGGAGGCGGTGCCGTCTATGGAGATGGGAACGTCTGGGGAGAAGTCTGGGTGGGGAGAAGCAAGAGTTCTCTCATGGTAGAAATGAACAATCACGGTGATCAAATGAGCATAATCGAGGCTAATGTTTACGGAGTGACCACCATGCGCAAGCACTCCACCTATACGAACTCATTGGATTCGGCAACAACCTTAAGAAATAAGGTACCATGATTTCCTTATTTTACCGAGGATGAAACTAAGAAACAGGGAGACTGAGAAATGTGTCAAAACCAGTAAATTGCCGATTTGGGATTTAGTCTGGTTGGCAGCCTGCTCTAACACACTGCTTGTCATTAAATGAGTAAGTGTTGGCACAAGCACAGTGCCTAGTGCATAGTAAGTGATCAATAAATGGTAGCCATTATTACTGTTGTTTATTATTATTATTCAAATGCAGTTGATCTTCTCTGATGTATATGACATTGTGTTACTAGGAAGTAGAACCCAATCGGTGCCCTCAGGAAAGATGCCATGTCTTCGGCAAATCCGGACTCATGGAAGTTTAAATGATTCAAGACAACCACACGATACAAAACAGCAATAGACGAGGCGCCTCAAGGCAGCGTGTGATGAAGTGCCAAAGGAATGGCACATATGTAGCTATACGGAGTTTTTCAAATATCTAGAGGAATATTAAAGCCTTGTGCCAGGATTATTAACACATGTGTTCTCAACCGGGATATTCCTTCTCTATTATTCAGTGTGCCCTGTCAGGACCCAAACCAAATGTCAAAAATTGGAATAGTGACATTTACACTGTTTTAATTACCCAGCAAGATTAGTGTTTGTGGACTTGTTAAGTAGTTCCCAAACAAAACAATGAAATTTAATGGTTCTGCTGTGCAACAAAATTCACCCCCTTTTCTCTTTTTCTTTCCTTCTCTCCCATCCCCTCCCCTTCTCTCCCCACCCTGCTCCCCTCCCCTTCTCTCTCTTTCTCTGGAGAGGCAGTGTGGACAAGTTTTTACCAGTATTACCAAGACAAATTCCTTGATGTTTTGATAGAATTAAAATGAAAAACTTGAGCTTCTCCCACATTTCTTGCTTTTTTACAAGACTGTTTTTTCTCTGTGGGTCCCAAAATGACAGAGATTCAAAGCAATAAGTCAAGCTACGTTTTGGGGAGCCTTTTCACATTTCCTTAAATTTTTTCAAAAAGAAAAAATAAACCCAGAAAATTTAGAAATAGGGAACATTAAAAAAAATCCTCACATAATCATATCACTTCAATACAATGACTGATCATATCTTGGTGTGTGTCCTTAGAATTTTTAATTTTCCCATGCTTATTCATGGTTGTAATTCTAGTGTACTTACAATGTTGTCTCCTGCTTATGTAAATGCTTATCAGATATACCTCTCTATGCTATGAAGTAAAATTCAAAATTTTATTGGAATTGTCCATTGAGTGAACCTCCCTTAATTTCTAAACCATGTAACTAAATCACTTTTAGAATAAGGAAATGGATAAATTAAATAAAATACATAAATTAAACAGCGTTACCCTTTCCCTTAATGTTGAACTTGGCAAGACCTCATGTATAAGGGTTGAGAATTCTGGCTCTGAGTTCTGCCACTTCCTAGCTGTGTGACCTTGGACAAGTTACTTAACCTTTCTGGGCTTCAGTTCCTTCACCCATAAAATGTCGATAATAACAGTGCCTACTTCGTACGAATGGAATAATATGCATTGAAATACCTACTTCAGTACCTGTCACATCATGAGTGCTCAATAAATGTCAGCCGTTATTACTATTATCATCATTATTATTGAAATTTTCAAGCATGATTTTGGTAGAATGAGCATCGGATTGGGAATCAGAAAGTTTGTGCTCTAGACATGGAGGAGCCATGCACTTGTTGCTGGTTTCCTTACCTGTAAAACAGTGTTAAATACCTGTCACACCACTTTCAAAAAGAACTTAGAATGAGATACAAAGCTCTATAAATGCACATAAGATCACATGCACTCCTTGTGATACGAGTGGCACAGTCCCGTGGCCATGGCTGGGGAGATCCTGGCACCTCTCTGATGAGCAGACCTCATTCTAGAGCCAGGTTTACTACTCAGAACAATGCCGGGGCACACAATGCCGTGCAGAGGTCAGCAAAGACTTCCTACCCTGCGCTGCGATATCTCCTTCCCTCTTATTTATAGAAGGCACAGAGCCACCCTGTTCTGCTGTGTTAAGGAAACCCATACCTCAGGCTTTTCTCTCTCTTTTTTTCTGTATTCACTTATTTTAGGTATTCTATCAATGCCATGTACACAGTTCACGTTAGAAGTTGTCAGCATTTCCCATTTAGGCTGCTATTTCCAGGGGATGGTAATTTGATTGCAACATTTGTTCCGGGCAGCAACAGGCCAAAAAGAGGTCTCGGTGCAAAAGCATCTTCCCCCCACTTAAAAACAGCAGCCACTGCAACACACTCATGTGACCAAGTTAAAATGATGGAGGTCGACAAAAATCACCGATATTTAGAATTCTGGAAGATGGAGGGGGTTGTTTTGACTCCAGAATGAAGTTCACAGCTGCAGGTCAGCCAGAGTTCACTCTCAAGTATCCCAACATGGTCGCAGGAACTGCCAAATTGTCAGAGAGCAACCCTCTGGCAGGTCCTGCCTCTGCGGAAAATGGGTGTGTAAGTGCCACCTCCTCACCCGACCTCTCCATCGGAAAATGGACTAAGTAAGGAAGGGAGATCGGGGCCAGTTCCTCCTTTTTTGGGAGTTTGCAGGCTCGGCAGGGAGCAGGGAGGGGAAGTAGAAGACGCAGTACTGTTAAGAGGCTGACTTCCGGCATCTGCATTCCGTGCCTGCATCACCTCCCCTGTCATCAAGAAAAGCTTGGGAGGTACGTGGAAGAATGACTAAGCTCCTGTTTCAGAGGCTTGTTCATTCAAGTGCTATTTATTGAGCACCTACTATGTGTCTTGTGCTTTGTGTCATGCTGGGTGTGCGAAGTTGCACTAACATGCTGCCTCTTCCCAGGGGACCTTGGCTGGTGTGGAGGACAGTCACAATTACACATGCGATCAGGACCCCAGAGGGGAACCAGAGGCCGCTTAGAGAGGCACGATTTGGAGCCTTGGGCTGGAGAAGCCCTCTCTAACTTTCTAGAGAAAGTGACATTTCACTGGAGAAAGGAGGGCTGTGTCGGAGGTGTGGGGAATACTTTAAGAGGCAGGTTCGAGACCAACACCATCTTTTGAACGATTAGTATGTCCACATACCAGGGGTCCTGTTGAGTTTTGTTTGTCTGAGCCTGAGTATGGTTGATTGTGAGACTTGGATACCTATTCAAACTGCTTCAATTAAAAAGGGGGAATTTAGTAGAAACCAAGGGTAGGAAGCATAGCCAGACCTTGCAGGGAATGGCTTCTTCCCTCTCTCCCTTATAGGACTACCTGCTGGGGATGAAATCCTGGCTCCCTACTTGGTCTTTTCTGATGTCACCCCAGGAGGGAAGTTGGGGCATCTCACTGCAGCCTGGCAAGAGTGGGAGTCTAGGCTCTGGGCCTTTGCTGGCGGGTGTGGTGGTGGGGCTGCAGTGCTTCCTGTGGTGTTTGGCTGGGGTAGGTTGATTATTGTGTAAAATTTTTCTGTCTTGCTTGGTTTCCCTGTCTTGATCATTTTGACAGAGAGAACAGGCTTCCAGAGGGCCTCTTGGTCTGTATCCATTGGTGTTTCTGGATTTCTAACTTCTTCAAGTACCCAATCTGGGATACGTCAGGCAAAAAGAAAACCCAGGGAACTCATCAGTATGTCATTCCTGGGATCCCAATTTCCCTAACCAGTCAGCCTTCTTTCAGAGACTTCTTACATCTGTCCATATACTGTCTAGTGTTTTGAGTTGTACTTGGTGGAAGGAATGGGAGAAAGAATGTCTACTGCATCTTTCTGAAAGCACAAGTTAGTCAATATCCTTTTTGTGTTTTCTTTTTGATTTTAATTAATTTTTATTGATTAAAAGGTTTTTAAATTCTGTAGTGCTTTACAATTTTCAAAAGTTTCATACAGATGATTTCATATAATCCCACATTAACCCTTTTTCCCCCTTTACCCTTCTATTGCCCCTCCCCCATCCCTCTCCCTACTGGTAACCACTAGCTTGTTCTCTATATCTGTGAGTCTGCTTCTTTTTTGTTTGTTTGTTTTATTCACTAGCTCGTTGTATTTTTTATATCCCACATATAATCAACTTCTACTTAGTCAGTCAGAGTCAGATTCTATTATTTAAAACTAAGATCTCATCTGACCTAGAGTTCTTAATGTAAATATCAGAAAACCACTTGGGCTAGTTTTGACTTAGCTCGAGTGGCTATCAGAGGTTAGGAGGCAGGCCCTAGAATCTCTCGGAGAGCTAGAGAAAGTTGTGAAACCAGCAACTGGGCCCAAACCACATTTGGGAACAGCTGCAGTGGTGACACCTCTCTGCCACCATCATGGGGCCCAGCCCTGGGCACAGATGCTGAACCTACCTTCCAGGGCCACTGCCTCTGGAAACCAGAAGATTCTGTCATCAGCTTTGCCAGGGTGAATTCCATGTGGCACCAGCTTCACTGCATCACCTCTCCTGAGTCAGTTCATTGTGTGGATGTTTGATTGGAGGCCAAGCTAATGTCTGTGTCCTGGCTGCAAGGGATGCTGGGAAAACCAGTTTTTGGCTTCTGCCTTGTGAAGGTGAGGACATTTTCCAAATACAGAAAGGGTTCTGGGTGGCCCCAAACATGAAAAATGTCTACTACAGAGTTTACTTTAACAGTGTATGTGAAGGCCCAAACTTAGGAGCAGGGATAGGAGATGAAGAGGAAAAAACATACTTGAAAGATAGGAGGTGGAATTACTAAGAGCTCATAAGAGATTGAGTGTAAAGCATGAATAAGAGGGAAGAATCTAGTTACTAGTCAAATATCTATGATTTTAAGCAAAAGACAGCTAGTTATTGAGTCAGTGGTTGCTGAAGGATCCAGTTACCAACTCCTAATACTCTTGTTGGGAGTAACTTTCCTGAAGAAAAGTGCAGAAAACAGAGTTCACCTGTTTTTCAGCATTACCAACCACTGTTATTGGACCTTTCAACAAGCCCAAATTCAGTTTCAGGGGTGCTGCAAGATAAGACCTTCAGAAACAATCTAAGCCGATTTCTAAGACAAACAAACATATCTGAAGTGTGTCTTTCCTCACAGTGTCATGATACAAAATTTTTCTTATATTTATCATTCTCATATCCCATCATCTTCCAAAATGTATTTGGAAAATTTGTCATTAAAACATATCTACACATGTGAAGTAAACAAGCAATAATAAAACAAAACCCCATATCATTGTAAGGATGAAAGAACAAGAGCTGAGTAATGAGGGCAAGAAGTCAAAGCAAATTATAAATGAAAATCTAGATTAAAGAGGCTAATGGAATTGAGTTCAAAACTTTGCTATGATATTCCTGGCATTAAGGGAGAAAAAAACTTGGATGGGTTGTGTACATGTGTTGATATGGACCAATTGTGCCACTCTGCCTATATGTTGAAACCTTAACCCCCAACGTGATGTATTTGTAGTGGGACTTTTACAGGAGTAATTAAGGTTAAATGAGGTCATAAGGGTAGGGCCCTGACCTGATAGAATTAGTGCCCTTATAAGAAAAATACCAGAGAGCTCTCTCTCTGCCATGTGAGGGCACAGTGAGAAGGTGGCACCCACAAGCCAGGAAGAGAGGTTTCACCAGACCCCAACCACGGCGGCACCCTGATCTCAGACTTCCAGCCTCCAGGACTGTGAGAAATAAAATTCTGTTGGTTAAGCCACCCAGCCTGTGGTATTCTGTTATGGCAGCCTGGGCTGACTAAGACATATGTACTGTACATGTCTGGTTCTCAAGACAGAAAGCGAACTGTTTTCCCAGTTCTGAGCTCTGAGAGTAACCCAGCCTGCAGGTTACTTAGATAAGACATCCAACAGCATATTAAAATTTGATAGCTATTTCTCAAAAAGATGACCTTAAAGAGTTCCTGGTAAAATAACTAATGCCTGGAAGTTAAATTACAGTTCGTTGAAGAGACTCTGGTGATCAGGTCATATCATACAAGTTTTGAGCTTCCTGGGATTTGGTAAGAGGTTGTGCAACAATCAGATGACAGCTGGAGTTCCCATCACCATCCAGGAATTGGCATTATTTCCAGCCCATATTTTCTGTGTGGCAGCCCACGGTTGGAAAACCCATGAGAGTATGGTGTGTATGTGTGTGAATTTCACATGTGCCGAATGACAGCAAAGCAATGAGCACAGCTTCAGAGAAATGTCTGATCAAGGTCACACACACACGAAAATACCTTCAAGAACCACACAGGTGGGGCTTGTGTGTGGAGTGGGCCCCGCGGGTACACCCTTGGTCAAAAGGAGGCAACTGACTTTTTCAGAAGCCAAGATATGCACTGCAAGAACATTCTGCATGTCCAAACCATCTACGGGCAGCATCCATCCAGAGGGCCCCTAGTCCTTACAAACTACAAGACTGTTACCCTCAGATTTCAATGATCCATCCAAACCATGGCTAATAATTCCAATGAATAGTTGGTAATGTCCACAAAGCAATATTTTAAAACAGTAATGACCATAGCAGGACTTTATCACAAGAGTCTGGAGAATGGAAGTCCTCACCACTGCTGGAGAATACAGTGTTCTTTTCTCTTTTTCATTTGCTTGGGCGTATTTCCAAATCATGTGTCCTTCAGTGGGGTTTCTAAATGGGTTAACGACACCCTCCCTCAAAGTGCTTGGTCAGGATATTTGTCACTTTCTCGCAGCCATGGAAAATGCACACAGGGATTGAAAGGCCCAGTTCATGCAACACTGCTCAAAGGATTTGAGAATTCCGTTACTGCACAAATCCTTTAATTAAAGCCAGTTCCTCCAGGCCCCTGTTGCCCGGGCCCAATCCACAGCGTCCCTGGTGACCTTGGGAGGGTTGATTAATTGACGAGTTGGCAGTGCAACCATTCCTTCAAAGATCCCAAGATATATCTGCTAAAACAAAAGTGCCCCCCGGACACCATATGGGCCTGTGTTTGCAGTGGCTCTTAAAATTTATCTGCAACTTCTCCCCTGTGTGACTAATGCCTCCTGCCTTCTACTCAGTGGCTGTTTTGACCCATCACCCTTCCTCTCTGAGGCAAAGAACTCTTCAGCGAGGAGGTATTTTTGGAAACTCAAGAGGCTGTTTTTGCAATTTGGCAATAAGAAGTAACATTCTCCACTGGGCCCAAGTCACCATTGATATCAAAGGAGCCCGATTTTTGAAAAATCTCTCCTCCTTGTCTTTTCAGGGATTCAGCAATAAGTAGTTATATCTGGAAGCACCAACATCTAGATTCTGCTTATCAGAAGAGTGAATTGAAGGGAAACTGGATAACATAGGAAAGTCAGGAGGGAGCATTTTCGAAGGCAAATCTTAAGGGTGACTCTACATGTTTCTTCTTCATAATTCTGGGTATTCTCCCTTTGTCTTTGTCAGCACTCTATGGATAAGGCTCTAGTAAAACTGAGTTCTGGTTCATCTTTTCAGAACCCAAGAAACAAGAGAATTGAACCAAAGGCAAACTTTTAAAATTGTCTAAAGGAGAGTGACTTCTGTAAAATTTGTCCATCTGAGCATAATGATGGATTTGGGCATGTGTATTGGAGAGAAGACCCTAGAGAAAAGTTGTATAATAGAAGGAGAAGAATTTGGAGTTCCCAAGGCAATCCTGAAGCAAAGAGGTAAGAAGGCGAGAGAGGGAAGGAAGAAGGAGGAGGGAGGCTGGCAGGAGGCAGAAGGATGCCCAGGTGTGTTAGGACTCCTCTCTGTGAACCGCACCCCTCCATCTGCAGAAGATCCCACCAATCAGATGCTCTTTTTTTTTTTTTTCAGAACAAGCAACTTTTTATTGGAGTATAGTTGATTTACAATGTTGTATTAGCTTCAGGTGTATGGCAACGTGATTCAGATATATCAATATATATTATATATATATATTTTTTCAGGTTCTTTTCCATTATATTATAGATTATTACAAGATATTGACTATAGTTCCCTGTGCCATACAGTAGGTCCTTGTCGTTTAGCTATCTTATGCATAGTAGTATCTGTTAATCCCAAACTCCTCATTTATCCCTCCCACCAACCCCAGGTGCTCCTTTAAAAGCCAAATACATTCCAGGGCCACACGTGGCCCAGTCTCAAGCTGATGTGATGGACAAAATAATGCAATCTGCTATCCCAAACGAATAGTTAATTCCAAGCTTTACCTGAATGGCTGTAATCTCGTACAAGGAAATGTAGTTAGTAAACCACATGTGGAGGACTACAGAGCAGGGCTGAGAGCATGGACTCAGGGCCAGTCAGCCTCAGTTTGAATTTTGGTTCTGCCACTTACAAGCCGTGAGATCTTTAGCAAATCACTTAATCTCTCTGTGCCTTTGTTTCCTCATATGTAAAATAAGGATATTATAGTACCTATTAGGATGACGTTGAGAATGAAATGAGTTAATACTTGTCAAGCCCTCAAAACGGTACCTGACACGCAGGAATAGTTACATCAACATTTGCTAAATAAATAACTACATCTTAGGATCCACTTTCTCTGCGACTCGACCCAAAAGGGTGTTTCTAGTTTTCCTCATCATCGCTTTTCTATTCTTTTATTCCCTCTCTCTGAGAAAAAGCTCTGCATTTTCTGATGCAATCCCCACCTTGGATGCTTCATCTCTCCCCCACCCAAGGAGTACCCAGATCTGTCTGCAAGGGGCCAAGAAGGGTGGTGGAGAGGATAAGACAGAAAGATGCAGAGTAAATTATGTCAGAGTTTGCCCTGTTAACTGAGGATGAGGGGGTGGGAGAAGTGCCACGAATTTGCATTTTCAGATAATATTTTTCTCTTTTTTTATTTTATAAATTTATTATTTTATATTTATTTTTGGCTGCATTGGGTCTTCGTTGCTGTGTGCGGGCTTTCTCTAGTTGTGGCTAGCGGGGGCAACCCTTCCCTGCAGTGCGCAGGCTTCTCATTACAGTGGCTTCTCTTGTTGCGGAGCATGGGCTCTAGGCACATGGGCTTCAGTAGTTGTGGCTTGCAGGCTCTAGAGCGCAGGCTCAGTAGTTGTGGCGCACGGGCTTTGTTGCTCCGCGGCATGTGGGATCTTCCCGGACCAGGGCTCGAACTCGTGTCTCCTGCATTGGCAGGCGGCTTCTTAACCACTGCGCCACCAGGGAAGTCCCTTCTCTTATGTTTGATGTGAGTGACCACAGAGAGGGAATCGAGAAGGGTGCTGAGTTTCATTTCACACCAGGCAGCAGATCGGAGGCAGCATGAGAAGATATGGAATCTGAAGGTGACCTCAAGAACCTAAGGTCACCTAGGAATTCACAGAATCCTTGGCAACTTTTGACTTGCACAGACCCTGGCAATGCAGGAAGTGTGATCCAATTTCTTTAACATCTTGAGAGGTAGGAAACATGAAGTACTATCAGTGTATGGAAAAATGCAGAAATGGGTTTCTGTTTTTTTTTTTTTTTTTTTTGCTATACGCGGGCCTCTCACTGCTGTGGCCTCTCCTGTTGCGGAGCACAGGCTCCGGACACGCGGGCTCAGCGGCCATGGCTCACGGGCCCAGCCACTCCACGGCATGTGGGATCTTCCCAGACCGGGGCACGAACCCGTATCCCCTGCATCGGCAGGCGGACTCTCATCCACTGCGCCACCAAGGAAGCCCCAAAACCAGTTTCTTTTAAAGGGAGATAAACATTTATCAGAAATCTTATCACAAGAGGGAGATAGATGGCTAGTATTCAAGATCTTAATCTATTGTACAGGGGGAAGGACATTTATTGGATTAAATAATAAGTATATAAAACCTATAGATAAGACGGTTCACCTACAAATATTCATTTTTGCACATAAAGAACCATATGCTTGTGTATGTGGAAATGAGTATATTCACTAAGTGGAATATGGAAGAATATGTTTGATTAGGAAGACATATGAGCAATATGGCGAAAATATATAAGACCACAATCTGACAACGAGAGGAAGTGCGTTTGGGACACAGTTGGAGACTATCATGTGGGTTAGTGGTCTCAGCTAAGAATGGATGGCACCAGCTTCTTTCCTGGCCACCCTGCTAATCGTGCTCTCTGCTCATCCTAGTGACATTATAAGGAGCCAAACCACACGCAGCTAAAGTGAATGGAAAGGGTGGGAGAAGACGAGAGGCTGAGTGACTTGCCCAAGACATGGAGCTGTGAGCTTGGACTTTCACGTGGCTATTGGTTCTCCCTCTGGCCTAAACTAAGATAAAGAAACCTAGTATTGGTGCCTTCCACATTGTCTTGCCCATCCCATTTGTTGCCGCAGCTAAGTTGAAGCATCTAGAGACCAAAGGGTGACAGAACATTTTCTCCTGGTGGGTTTGACGGGCTGATGTGAGTTGCCTACAAATTTGAGTCTTTTTTTTTTTTAATTTTTTTAAAATTTATTTTTGGCTGTGTTGGGTCTTCGTTTCTGTGTGAGGGCTTTCTCTATTTGTGGCGAGCGGGGGCCACTCTTCATCACGGTGTGCGGGCCTCTCATTATCGCGGCCTCTGTTGCTGCAGAGCACAGGCTCCAGACACGTAGGCTCAGTAGTTGTGGCTCACAGCCCTAGTTGCTCTGCGGCATGTGGTATCTTCCCAGACCAGGGCTCGAACTGGTGTCCCCTGCATTGGCAGGCAGATTCTCAACCATTGCGCCACCAGGGAAGCCCCAAATTTGAGTCTTGACTGCTCTCCCTGCACTGCTGCCTCTAACGAGGGATAAAATACCCAGAGTGACGGGGGCACTCAGCTTACATCTCACGTGCATTTCTATAGGAAACAGATACTGTGAACAAGTCTAGGGGATAGAATTATACACCAGCTTTGCCATTCTCCCACCTTCCCATTAAGTATGCTCCCTGGGTAAGAGAAGGGTCCTTCCCCTGCCTGTGGGTGGAAACTCACCAGTCACTCTCAGATAATAAGATATTCTTTGGTCACTTTTAGTCATTAACACAATACCAACTTTAGTCATTTTTAACTGCTCAATCCCCCTGAGGGTAATGATGACTTTCATTTTTTAAGATAAGGAAATTGAAGTTTGGAGAGAATAGTTGATTGAATAAAGTTTGCAGAAGTAGAAAGCAGGGAAGTTGGGATTCAAACCCATGACCCCCATGTGCATCACTGCAGACTATACTTTCCCCTCTCCACTGGGTGCATCCAAAGAGACCCTCACTCTCTCTCTCAATCCTGATTTATCTACCCCTTGAGCAAGAGGTGAGTGAAGGGTTGAAAACTAGTTCTTAGAACTCTAAGAGTAGCACTTACTATTCTGTTCCACTAGGAAAAGAAGGGAATTGTTTGCAAGCAGATTTCCTGACCTGTGGTCCATGAGTGATCTCCTGGTGGGAAGATAAGTCTTTTCTTTTCTTTGGTGTCACTTTGTAGATTATCTTTGTGAGAATAACATATTCATTTTAAATGTAAAAATATTTTTGATGTGTGGTTTCACTACAAACAAATGTAGCATGGGAAGGATGTTACCTGGTAATAGACACACTAGAGATTACCCTGACCTCCTGTTGGCGAGAGGAGCATCCCTCTGATAGGAATGGACCACAATATTCCCCGTCATTGTGAGTCTGCACTCCTGCCTTTCTTAAGTTGGGTCCAGCTTAAGTTGGAAAATATCAAGGAAAAGAAGTGATGTTGGGCTTCCCTGGTGGCACAGTGGTTGAGAGTCCGCCTGCCAATGCAGGGGACACGGGTTCGTGCCCCGGTCCGGGAAGATCCCACGTGACGCAGAGTGGCTGGGCCCGTGAGCCATGGCTGCTGAGCCTGCGCGTCTGGAGCCTGTGCTCCGCAACAGGAGAGGCCACAACAGTGAGAGGCCTGCGTACTGCAAAAAAAAAAAAAAAAAAGTGATGTCCACACTTACATATATCCTTTGTTCAGATTTTTATCAGTGAACATGATAAGGACTCCCACCATCCACTACCCCCAAAAAGCTGCAGTGCCCATGGTGTGGCAAAATTATGTCTGTCCACCCTGAAAATACATTGGACAATGCAGACATTTTTCATGAGAAGGCTTGATCTTAAAAGGCTCAAACTGTGTGGAAACTTGTACTGTCTCAGCACAAAATTCTTTTGTTGAAATATCTTACACAATTGCTTATTCACCTTTCAAGTGAAAGAAGCCATATATAGTTAGAGAGATTTGAGGAACTCCTTGCTCTGTGGATTTGACCTAGTTTATTTGGGACTTGGAGCAGATAAAGAAAATTGAAGCGATACCTCTGTCAAATAGCAACATCCCTCTGGAATTGTTTACATTTCTTTTAATACAATGTCCTATGAAGATGTGCTGTTTGGAGCTGCTGCAGCCATTTTGTGACCACGATGGGGAGGCCAAGAGAATTGTAGAGAAGTTGACCCAGAATTCTGGCATTGTTGAGCTACTAAACTAACACTGGAACTCCTTCTTTTCAGATTACCTGCTTAAAAACATACATTCTTAGGATCTAAACCATTTTACCTAGATATTTTGTTACTTGCCCTCCAAAATTAGGATCTGTGATCCAAACCTTGTCTTGGAGAATGCTGTTTTTCCTTGGCACAAGTCTTCCCTCAATTGGCAAAAAGTTTTAGGGGCGCTGATTCTTCTGTGAGTTAGCATTTAATATTTTCCAAAGGAAAAATCAAACTGACTGGATATCAAAGACGACATGCAAAGGCCATTTCAAACTGTATATTACAGTGTCAACTTCTATTTCAAGGCAAACATCAAGTTTTTTAAATTGAAATTTACTTTTGAGAAGATTTAAGGTTGACTTTTGTTTTATTGCACTTATTTTTCTTCCTGAAATGAATCATTAATTTTTGAATAATCAAATAAAAGTGAGAGAAATTTTTTTTTTAAAGATTGAACATAGATGGAGTAAATAGATTTCTAATGTAATAAGTTCATTGCATGTAATTTTTTCCCACTATGTTTCGTGAACATTTTTCCCTGGGGAGGGATCTTATACCATTCATCAGATCCTCACATGAGTCTGGAACAGAAGAAAAAGTTCTCCCGAGTTGGTGTGATAGGATGGACCATATTCAAAGCCTCAGCTTTTGCCAGACTTCCACCTACTGTTTATTGCAGATGGGCATTGGCTTGGTCCAAGTTCCTATACGATGGTCCATTCTTAGACCGCCAGTCCATGCCATGGCAGCATGACGTATCCCTACCCTGTTGATCTCAACTGTGGCTACATAATTTGCTTTAGTTAATGAAACGTGAGTGGAATTAATGTGTATAACTTCCAGGCAGAAACTTTAAGAGCCAGCAAACGATTCATCATATTCTCTTTTTGCCCCTCTGTGTTCTTAGAATCATGTAACAGAATGGCGCATCTTTCAAGTTCTGTCGGGTTATGAGTGGCCCTGGTGAGCAGAGCTCCCTTGTCAACCCATGATGGACGTGGGGTGTGAGTGAGAAATTTGAACTCAGTGGTTTTCAGCTGCTGAGGTCTTCACGTTGTTATTGTAGCACAACCTAGCCTATCCTGATGGATCCAGTGTCTCTTTCAATCCTTCCTGCTTTATCCATTCATACCTCTGACTTCAGACACAGGCAACGTGAAACCAGGGAAAGGAAGGAATTTCATTTACAGAGTGCTTTCCAAGTGCCCAGGGTAATTCAGGGTGTTATTCGCAAAGCCACTTTATTTCAACTGCACAAACATCCCAATGATACGGGGAAGGGGTCCCAGCTTCAGCATAGCATCAAGGGACTATGGCTTGGAGAAGGTTAAACACCCAGTGCTGGGACCCTCAGTCTCCACTCCGAAGCTCTCACTCTTTTCACTGCAGCAACCATCTCTCACTGAAAGGCTGGCTAAGGTCATTCTGGGAGAGATGTTTTTGGATCTTAAAAAAAATAATAACCTTTACTAATGACCCGGTAATTGTTTTTATAGCTTCCCAATGAAGTGTGAAGTGTTCTAAGAGACAACACAGGACAACTTCCTTTGATGGTGAAGCTTTCCAAAGAATGATTGCCTCAGTCATCTGGGCTCCTGAATGATACTGAACGGAAGCTGAGCTGCAGGCCTGGAAAAGACGCTGAGGTTGGGAGGAAGGTTGGCTCAGACTTGTCTATATTTTGTCTATATTTTAAAGCAGTAATCCTGTCTTTCCTTTTCAAAAACGGTCACATAGTAAGATATGAACAAAAAATAAATAACTGGCATTTGTCAAGCACTTACGCTGTGCCATGGCTGGGCTCAGCACTCAAAGTCCCCACCCCCTCCAACCAAAGCCCAGCATGGTGCCCGGCACATGGTGAGGGCTCCTTAAATATCTCTGTAGTGAATGAATTACTCACAACAAACATTTGTTAGACCTGTTGCTTCGAGCCCTGCTCAAATGCAATGAAATACTCGCTGCTCAAATGCTTGAGCTCTGCTCAAATGCTATGAAAAGTTATTGAGGCAGAGGAAAGTCAGTGTTCAGACAACTCGGTTGCTGAATTCCCTCCCAAAAAGCCATTTGAAATCCCAAGACAGTGAGAAGATTAACTTTAATTGAAAACACTAATGATGATATCAGCTAATATTATGACCTAGTAGAGTTGCCTTTTATTTACTTTGGTACAGATAACTGGACTCCATATGTCCAGAGCATTACATCCTTGTAGGATAATGCATTACTTAGATTAGGGCTCTTGATGGCTTACTTACAAAGCCCCGCCCAACAGTTGCCTCATTTTACTCTCACAATTGCTCTGTGCAGTAGGCAGGGCAGATGTGTTTATTATGAGTTGCAGCTGAGGAATTTCAGAGACATCCAGTGAACTTCCTGAAAGCCACACACTCACCCGGGGCAGAGGGGGCTAGAACTGGCGACGCCAGCTCTGAGCGAGGCCAGCTGTGAGCACGGAGTGCTTTCCTTCACACTGGGGCGTCTTCCTCTTTCTTGACTTTTGATAGGTCCTGGGAGGCAGGGGCTAAGCAGGTGATGGGTTGCTGTACCTTTTGTGTTCTTGTTGTGCCTCGATAAATGGTGTGTGAATCTAAGCTTTGTTCCATGCTCGCTGCTTGGTTAGGTATGATGTTCCCTGAAGTAAGAGATAACATACCTGTGATGGTTAATTTGACGTGTCAACTTGGCTAAGCTATGGTGCCCAGGGGTTTGGTCGAACACCCGTCTACACGTTGCTGTAAAAAAAAAATTGTTTAAAGATGTGATTAACATTTAAATCAGTAAGAGTCGGAGTAAAGCAGATTATCCTTCCTAATGTGAATGGACCTCAGCCAATCAGTTAAAGCCCTTAAGAGAAAAAGGCTGAGGTCCCCAAAGATGAAGAAACTCTGCTTCCCGACTATCTTTGGACTCAAGACTGTAACATAACTCCTGCAGGAATTTCCAGCCCGACAGCCAGCCCTGCACATTTTGGACTTGCCAGCCCTCACAATTGCCGGAGCCAATTCCTTAAAATTCACTCTCTTCTCTCTTTCTTTATATATATATGAATCTATATATATATACATATTTACGTCCTATTGTTTCTGTTTCTCTGGAGAGCCCTGACTAATACAATATCTCATGCCTTTCTGGCAGATAAGACAGTGAGGTTAGTTCCTACTACCTGCCCTTCTTGAGCATCTCATCTAACCTTCATGACAACTCTGTGTGGTCAGCGTTATTCCCCCATGATACCAATGAAGAGTCAAAGTGAGTGGACATAACCCACCCAAGGTCAGAAATCTAGAAAGTGACAGAGAATGAAGCCGGTTTCCAGTCCCAAGCACTCACACGAATATCTCTGGATTCGTCTGGCAATCTGTTTTCTAAGGCAGTCGAAGAATACATCATGGCAAAAATTAGGCACCTGGCTATATTTTTCAGACGTGATATTTTATTTGTTGGGAAATAGGTCATTTGTCAAACAGTGTTTGAGTAGATATAGTATCATACCTTGAACTAAAAGAAGAGGAAACCTTTCTGATGATATACTGTGTTTCCAAATTCATTACAAAGAAGATCTCAAAATCTGTCACATGGCAACCCCCAAAACCAAGCATTCGTGTGACAGAAGACAAAAACCTATGCCTTTCAGCTTGGTGCTGGGTTTGGAGATGTTTGGGACTGGAGGTGGTACAGGACGGGAGATCAGTGGTAAATGATTCTGAAGTCTGTGTTTCCTCTTTGCACATGACAAGACCCCCAGGAGCATAAGTTAATGTTCCAGAGAGATTAAAAAAAGAGTTTGAGACGGCTGCCACCTGTCCCTGTGTAGCATGCGCACCCTCAGTGAAATTTATTTTGCCTGTTACACATATACAAATATGTAAAACCTTGGGAAAATCAGCTCTCCATCTCTCTCTGGGAAACATGATGTGAGCTTTGGAAGTTAAAAAAAAAAAAAAGAAAAAGACGGGGAGGAATCCTCCTTATCATGAGCTTATTTTTAGCTCCAATCTCTTTTGCAGAATGGCTAACGCCAACTCAAACTATTTCTGAAAAGAGTTGCTGGGGACAAAGCGGAGATGTGGGTAGGCCTCCTCAAGCCGGGCTCTCAGAAGCAGGTGAGATGCAAGATAAAGCAATCGCTTTGCAGCCACCTTTGACGTAAGTGCTGGAGATTTCTTCAGGTAGCTTAATCCTTTCCTCCTGACACGCACTTTATAGGAAAGCAAAAGCCATCATTATCCTCCCCCGGCCTCTCTCATCCCTGTCTGCATGGCATGCCGACAGATGCTTTTCTGTCTGCCCGCGCTGCCTGCCTCTCTGAGACCGGTGTCACGATGAGGCGGGCTGTGTGTCGCAGATTGCTAAATCTGGCATCCTCCAGGCAGGGGACTCGGCGTTCAAGTGGTACCGGCTGCTCCAGCCTCCCCTCGGGGCTGAGGCAGGCCCAGAAATTTCTGGAGGGCTGCCTTGTGACTCAGGAAATCCCTTGCAGGGAAGGCTAGCCCTCCACTGCTGGCAGAGCCCACCATAGGTAGCTTGCTTTGTTCAGGATTTAAATATGGGACCCTGCTCAGAAAAAGCCTCTCTCCTCCAGGGAAGTGCGTCCAGCCCCAGATGCCATGGCAAGTGCTGGCCATCATGTGATAGCCAGGGCGTATTACCTGGTCCTGCCCTCCTGTCTAAACACAGCCAGGGCCCATCTGTTTGAGCCCATTTATTCATCTATTATTTGAACCCCTCACACATTTCCACTTCTTTTTTTGAGGCCACTGTTTTGGATGTGGAAACTGCTCTTAGTCAGAATTCAGCCCTGCCGCCAGCCACCTGTGTAAATTTTGAGCCAGTTTCTGAGCCTTAGTTTCTTCATCAGTCAATTGGAGAGTAACGCTTTCTTTTTTTTTGCGAGATCTTTGGTGAGGATGGAGGAAAATAATGAAAGCACTGCACCTCGTTTACAGTGGGTACTTAATCCATGTGATTTATTAATAGGACTAACTATAACATATTTACGTTACTATTACTACTACTGGTGTACATTTCTCTAGTGGTTTAGTTCATTAAAAATGTCAAGGTAATTTCGTATAACATTGTTCCAACTGCTATACAGTGGGTATTATATCTCCCAATTTTTCTTTAGATAAGGTTTGATATACTCGAGATCACTGAGAACAGGGGTTGGCAAACTATGGCTAGTGGACCAAATCAGCTTATTGTCTGGTTTTGTCAATAAAGTTTTATTGGGACACGACCACGTCCATTCAGATATGCATGGTCTGTGGCTGTTTTTGGTGCATAAATGTAGAGTTGAGAAGTTCAGGCTTACAAAGCCTAAAATATTTCCTATCTGTCCCTTTACAGGAAAAGTTCACTGACCTCTGACACAGATTGTAAGTGGTGGAAGCAGGATTAAAATAGTGTACCTGTCTGCCAAAGCCTAAATGCTGGGCTATGCTGGGGACATGCTTCTCAAAATGGAAAAAAAAAAGGTGTCAGCAAATGGAAAAATAACTGAAAATGTGTTTTGTTTGTGTTTTTAATTAACCTAAGCCATTTCTCTGTATTCCTTATGCAGGACTCACTGTGTACACACCAGTGTCCTAGACCTAGAGCTTAAAGGAGTTTGAGAATTTAGACCCAGGGCAACCCCTGAATTATAGTCAGCTCAGCAAGCTCACGGTGGAGCCAGCGTGGGGTCTGGGGCTTCCAAATCTGGAGGAACTTCTAACACGGACTTGTTCTCACTGTTTTCTCCATGTAAACATTTCTTGTTCCATGTGCTATTATGTGCTCTTTACCTCTGTCATTTCTCTTTCCCATTCCCAGCCCAAACCTCTACCAGGTATCACTCTCGGAAGCTTGCAGCATGGATGGGGCCGCTTAGAGGTTCTGTGCTATGGTCCCACAGGCAGAAAACCCAGCTCTTGTGGCCCCTCCCTGCTTCCCTCCCCCCCCGCCCCCCTATATTTCCCAGGAGCCTGCTATATGCCGAGCCCAGTCCTGGGTGCTGGGGAGACACTAGCGCATGATGGATCCTGGTGCTTGCCCTGAAGGAGCAGAGGGGAGGAAGGGGATCAGAAGGTAAAGAAATAATGCTAGAATAGGGTAAATTATCTGCGAAGTGTATGCAAATCATTTAGTAATTCTGAATTGCCAATTTGAGAGGGAAGCCTGGAGACGTGGCAGAAGCTGGAGAAGTATGGAAAGGAGAGACACTTCTGGGCCTTACGTCACATGCTGAGGAGTTTGGATGGCTTCCTGAGGGCAGCAAGTAGTCCTGGAGGGTTCAAAGCAGGGGAGTGCCCTCAGGCCTGCCCTTCCCACCAGCGGGACCCTCTGCCTGCTGCCTGTTCCTCATGTCTTCTCACCCCAGTCTCTGCCCCACTTGGCTCCGTCCACAGTTCACTCCCAGGCAGACCCCTCAGGCCTGGTGGTGTGTACACTGGTCTCAGCTCTACCTCCAGGAGAATGGACCCAGAGAGGGGTCCTCTGCAGGACCAGAAGGGGCTCAGGGATGGAGCGTCAGGAATGCAGGGTCCTGGGTGTCTGGACCACAGTCTAGAATTATTTGTGTATTTGGGCTTGGGGTAGGGGTCCACAGGCTTTGGTGAGAACATCACCTTTGCAGGTAGACCCTTAGTTTGTGGGGAGGGGCACAGCTGAGGAGAGCCAGAGCTGGACCCTATGCAGTGCACAGCCCAGGAAAGAAGCCTGAGGGTAAGGACGGTACTGTGTCTCCTGACCAGGTTGGGCCGGGGTGCGATGAAAGGCAGGCCAGTAAAAAGGCTGCTGTTGTAGTTCATGGGATATTAATGGTGATCTGAACCAAGATGGAGGAAACAGGGCTGACGTGAAAGAACAATTCAGGAAGAGAAATCAACAGATGCAACCCCTTTGCTGGTGCTGTAGTCTCACCCCTGCCCAGGCTGACCAGGCCCCACACTGTGGCTGAAGAGGCTGCCCCTGCATCCCCAGGGCACCTCTGAACACGGAGGATGACCGGACAAAAAGTGCAGCGTTCTAATGAAAGTAGGTGCCTCTCTGAGAAAATGAGATCCGAAGGGTGGCTATGGGTCAGCCAGTGAAAGAGGGTGAGTGGGGAGGTGAAGGAGAGAGGAGAGGGGCAGGGGAACAGTATTCCAAACAGAAAGGCTGCCGAGAGGAAAACACGCTGATGTCTGCCCATGTTCTCCCTGGCAGGAGTGACAGAGGAGGGTGGCAAGTGGCAAGAGGTAGGCTGGGGTCAGGCGGTCTGGGGCATTAGTAACAACTCTGTGTGTACGTGTATGTGTGTGTATGTGTGTTATGCACGTGCATGTATGTGCACACATACATTAGGTAGAGGGGAAGGTCACGTAGGAGATAACCTCTCCAAGTGCTACATATGAGGTTGCACATCTCCCCAGCAAGTCAGGGGACTGTCAACGTCAATACTCACCCCCTCTTTCCTGTGTAGGGATGTAAAGGTACAGAAAAGAATTCAAGCTCGATGAACTGAAGATAAAAAATAACAGGCAACAACACACACACACATGCACAAAGCAAACTGAAAAAGAACTGCAAATATCTTTTCATCCCACGTAGTGAAAATAATTTGGTCTCTGACCCAACGGAGCATCTGAAATGCAGGCATAAGCGACATAACTTAGATGTCAATCATGCTGTTTTTAATGAGTTCTTCAGACGTTTATGTTCGAAGCTGAGATAGCCCCAGAGGACTCCTGGGTCAGTTATCTATAGTTGGAACATCGTGTATACTCTCTTTGCACAAAACACGCACCGCTTCCAAAGACATAGTATGTTTTCCCCATCAATAAAGCTTAATCTTTATGGGTGCTTAAAAATCACACTACCAAGACCCACCGGTAGGTGTTGAATGGGCTCCAGGATGGGAGTCTGCCAATGTCCATCATCTTCATGAGCTCAAATGCCCTAAAATATTGCCCTTGGGGTTCTTCCCAGAAAGACCAGCCTTGCCAATTCTTCAACACACTTGAAGTAAGAAAGAATCTTCTGAAGAGTGCAAAGTGTTTTGAAAAGAATGGTATGCGTCCCCCAGGAGGTGCTGGCTGACACTCTTTAATTCTAGGCTGCCTTATTCAATGGGAACTTCCACTTCATCTCCTTGCTACCATTCCTCTTGTTTTCCCCTGTACCTTTAATCCATTTTTTTTTGCGGTACGCGGGCCTCTCACTGCTGTGGCCTCTCCCGTTGCGGAGCACAGGCTCCGGACGCGGAGGCTCAGCAGCCATGGCTCACGGGCCCAGCCGCTCCGCGGCATGTGGGATCTTCCCGGACCGGGGCACGAACCCGCGTCCCCTGCATCGGCAGGCGGACTCTCAACCACTGCGCCACCAGGGAAGCCCCAGAAGTAGTCTTGAATCTAGATTTTCTGCCTACGGCCGGGTTTTATCTCCATTAGAGCATAGTTTAAAGCCGGTGTCCCTGTTCTTACTACTCAGGGCTAGAGATTAAAGGAAAAAATAGCCCCAATGATTTCATCTCACTCTTTTTCAGTGAAAATTACTTTTCAGAATGACTAAATCTCCTATAAAGGTTGTAATAGAGGCCTCAGGTTCAGTTTCACCCATTTATTAAGATATAGGCTACAAAGTCCCAATAGGAAAAATAAACAAACAACTAACAGTTGACCGGGATTTATGCGCAGTTTGTCTAATCAATCAATCTGTAAACATTATGCAAATGTGTGTAAACCCAAACCTAGCCCAGACTTTACGTATGCGTTGTTATGTAAACGATCTATCTTGTTAATGCAAATATTAATATAAACCTGACATTAAACACAAGTTTACACAGCCTCGCTGGCTGAAGGCGGCTTGATTTACGCTGAAATGTAAATAGCAATAGTGCTCTTTTTGGGGCTTTGGAAAACACTGACTAAAGCTCACTGGGTGGCCTGTCCCCACCAGGTTCCCCAGACGCACTCTGAACCCCTTCATTCAATGTATCTCATGAGGAACTGGGGGAGAACTTAGACAGCAACTCATCTGTGCCTACTGGTGTCCTTGTTTTTGAGATCCCAGCTCCACAGGACCTTCCCTGGGGCCACCTTTAGGACCAGAGGGCCCTGTCTCTGAATCCACAATGCAGGGAGAGTCATTCACAAAAGCTTCCACTCCCACCTTGGTTGAAGGTTTGCAGGTGAGCTGTTATGGCAAAAGGACTTGCTATAGGTGGCTCGCGGGCAGCTCTGCGAGGGTGTCTTGATGCACTCTGCCCCACCCCGTCCTTCTTTTTATCCTTCAAGTCTGTTTTAAATGTCACCTCTTTGGACAGGTCTTCTTTGACCATCTGTTCTCAGTAGAGTCCCTCCTCCACTGTTCTCTAGCACCTGTACATCACATTCATAATGTTTTTCTCAATTTGTGACGACGTATTTATTTACTTCTGTGTTTACTGTTGTCTATCTTCCCCACCTATGAGCTTCAGAGTGACATCTGTTTTGTTCATCACTTTATACTCAGTGCCAGGCACATGAGATACGCTTAGAAAGATTTTGTTGGATGGATGGATGGATGGATGGATGGATGGATGGACACACACACACTCTGGAACCTTGCTGCTTAGCACAAAGTTCTGCCTTTCCATAAACAGCCTCAGGAAATTGCTCGTTCTGTCTTTTCTTTAGGACCTGGGCTCTACTCTGTGTACTGATAATCTGCTAGGCCTCCTCCCAAGGCCTTCTGTCAGAGTTGGATTCTATTCTCTGAGCTCCTGCCATGGCATGATAATAATAACAGTAGAAGGAGAAGTAGCTCTCATATATTCAACACTTAGTAGGTCCAGTTATCGTACCAGGAGTTTTACACCCATCGTCTCATCTGAACTTTAATATTCAAAGTATATTTTTCAAAAGATCAGTCCTTTAACAAGGAGTCCAGGGCTCGGGTGGGGATAGCACAGTGCACAGTTCAGAGGGCAGATTTGAAGTCAGTGAGATGTGAGTTCTAATCTTGACTTTATTAGCTATGGATCTTGGAAAAGATATTTACTCTGAGCCATAGATCAGGGAAGTGAATATTTGTTTCCCAGGGTTGTTGTGACAATTTAATGAGATTGAGAGTATAGCACAAGAATTTAGTCAATATTAGTGTTTATTTACAGCTCTTACACAAAAGTTCAGACTCTGGAGACCAGGAACTGGGCTTATTCTCTTCAGCCTCCTTGTCTTCTTTGTTCTCTTTGAACCCTTGGCTGTCTTTAGCTCTCCTGGATCACCCAGTGTTCCTTGTAGTAGAGGATTTGTATGGAATGTACCTTAAGGTACATCCACAGAGATCAACCACCCCAAGCTGAGATTAAGAAGGTAATAACCTAGGGCCCTGCAGGTGGAAGAAAGAGGCACTAAAAGTGACCTAGAACTCTTATACACACACAGCAGTCCTAACCCCAAAGGCCCGGAAACAAAGGGAGTGGAGCTGGACTTCGAAAGTCACAGCTGGTTGGTTACAGCTTCCAACCAGAGCACATCTATTACTGGGCACATCTATTTATGTCTCACTGCCTGAAAAGCAGGGCCTGTGTCTTATTCATCTTTGTAACTCAGCAGCCAATGCAGTGCTGGAACATGGTGGGTGCCCAATCGGTTTGTTGAATGAATATTCCCTTTCCAACTCCTCACACCCAGACTCATTGGAGTTCTACTATTTTGGCGTGTTTTCTTGTAGGGGGTGCTTTAAGGTTGACTTTGATCTTCATTTGGGTGCATTGGGAAGAAGACCACACAAATATTTCTCCTGGACTCTCCATGTCTCTAGGTGATGCCTGTTTGAAAATCCCCTGTTTACATGGAGGCTCAGTCTTTGGCCAGAAGGAACTCAACCCACATGAATCACCCCCAATCATTAATAGCAGCTGCAGTCCCAGGAGTTTCCAGCAAGAACACAAATGTCAACAGAATGAGACAATTTCCACTGCTTGAAGCAAAAGCAAGTAAAACTAAAATGGAGTGAAAAGGTGGGGGTGAACTATTATCCTTACACATTATTAATAATAACACCTTTTATTTGAAAAAGGCTTTGGAATTGATCAACTACTCTCTCCTGTATTATTTCATTCATTTCTCACCACCCCCTTTGAGGTATTATTAACAAATTTGCAGATGAAGAAACTGCTCTGAGACACGCCACAACAGCAGCTGGACCCTTTTGTGATCAGCTACCAACATCCTTTAATGAGAACTGTGTGTTCCTTGATGTCTTCCTGGGAATATCTCAAAGTAAATAAGGGCTTCGTGACGGTCAGCTAGATGACCCGTAGCTGAGTGACTCTGTTCTGACCATTATTGGCTCACAACCCCTTCTTTAGAGAAAGGAGGCATTCGCCAAGATGGGATTTTCCCAAAAGGATTCTTTAGAAAGAGTGCCAGAACCTTTGCCTTCCACCTTGACAGTCCTCAGAGAGAAACTGAAAGGACCTCACTTAATGTCTCATCCGAAGGGTATCTGCCGTGCTGGTTTCATCATTCAAAGCAGGAAAGGCCTTTGTCATGGTCAGATGGCTTTAATGTGTTTTGAATGCTACATAAATTCAAACTTGATGGCTCATTTATTTGTTGGATTGAAGTTTTATACAATAAACGAAGCCTTGGTATTTACTAATAACTTGTGCACTGCCCTGTGTTTGTTTAGAATAGCCAGAAGGCAAAGAAGTTGACGGAGTCTCTCATGGCCAATGTGGTTTTCAGATCCTGGCATTTCCTGGGACAGTTTACGGATCGGTGGAAGGGATGATAAGAAGGTTGTTTGCAGAGGTGTCAGGGGACACAGTCGGGAAAGGAGAAGGGGAAAGATTGCAGGTGGGTGTTTTATTCCAGACGTCTTTGACAAAGCTCTGCCCCAACTGCTTCAACCGCTGAATTCAGGGGGCCGGGAATTGGGAACTTTGAGTGACAGGCTAAGCTTGGCTAGCGACTTGTGGAGTGACCTTGGAAGATTCATTGCCCCCTGCTGTGTCTCACCACCTCACTTTGAAAAAAAAAAAAAAGAAAGCTAATAATAAATTCTATTCATCGTTCAAGGTGAGCTTCCTTAAACTACTCTCCTTTCAGGAGATCTTTGCTCTTTACCTCAACCCCACCCAGAAAAACATCTCTCTTTCTCAAACTCCAATAGGTATTATTTGTCCCACGATTTACGGACAAGAACACAGGCTTTGGTGGCAGACAGAACTGAGCGTGAGTCCCAAGTCCTGTCCTCATCTAAACTTGAACAAGTCAGGAAATATTTTTGAGCTTCCGCTTCCGACAATGGAATGGGCCTAACAGTATTTATCTGCTACGTTGTCGTGAGAAGTAAACCACAGAACACATGTTAGGTTCTCAGCTCATTGCTCGGCATGTAGGAAGTACTTATAAATCCGAACAATATTAATTACAGCCTCATGCTTTGGGGTCCAGAATAGAGTGTAAGCTCCTGGAGGGAAGGGACCGGTGGGTACCATCTTTCACAACATCCAGCACGTGGAGATGCCCTTATTTTCTGCGATAACAGACATTTACAGTCTACCTTTCAGAGACAGATAACGTGACTGCCTTTCAGAGGAGGCGCTGAGAACAGCAGCATCTTTGGGTTCATTTGAAGGGTAAGAATGAGTTGTGGGAGTGACGCAAGTGGGCAACATCTAGAAATCTTGACATTTCCATGGCCAAGGAAATATCTCCCTGTTTCCACTGGGTGACAGGACTTGCCTTCGGCACCTCGTCATTTTTCCTCCAGGTCTCACATATGGAGTCCAGAGTCTCATTAGCTGGGGCAGGTTTTGGCCCCAACACGGTACCCAAGACAAGGTCCTGCTGGCCTAGAGCCTCGAGGAGCGTTCACTGGTGTCTCCTGGATTCTGGCACGTGGCTGCCTGGGTCCTGACCTAAGGCTTGCCTTGCCTCCCGACTCCTGCTCTCTGCTGTAGCTGACATGACAAGTCTTTCCCCTGCTTCTGTGCTGGAGGAGTCTTCATTTTGTTCTGGTTTGTGTTACCGAATAAATCGGGTCCCACTGCTCACCGCTTACACAATCAATACTCACAAATGTCGGTCGGAAGAAAAGGTGCCTTTAATCAGGAAGCCTGCAATCTGGGGAGATGCCAAAGAATCACCTCCAAATATTCTGCTCGGCCAAGAAAATTGTAAAGGGACACAGAAGAGTAATCTCAGTTCATCGTTGAGATAGGGGGTCAGTTAATCATCAAGATGGGGGTCAGGGTCGTTGCCATCCCCCACTGTGTGCAGGCTGTGTGCAGGCTTTTCAGCTGCCTGTGATCTTCTTTGGCTGTTATCTTGTTCACCCGGTTTGGTCTCACAGTTTGTTCGGGAGATTACTGAAGAGGAACTTATTCTTCATTTCTACTTCTTTGATCTACTGAAAGAACTGACAAGTTAGGCAAGGTATTGTGTGATTAAAAGATTTGAAAGGTATGCTTGGGCCTCGATGAGTTCAGCATGGGGGTGTCTGGTTTAAAAGTTAGTTACAGGGCTTCCCTGGTGGCGCAGTGGTTGAGAGTCCGCCTGCCGATGCGGGGGACACGGGTTCGTGCCCCGGTCCGGGAGGATCCCACGTGCCACGGAGCGGCTGGGCCCGTGAGCTGTGGCCGCTGAGCCTGCACGTCCGGAGCCTGTGCTCTGCAATGGGAGAGGCCATGGTGGTGAGAGGCCCACGTACCGCAAAAAAAAAAAAAAAAAAAAAAAAAAAAAGTTAGTTACAGTATAGCTTTGCTAAAGTGACAGGAAACGGGGCTTCCTGCTGAGGGCAGTTTCCTGTAAAGAGCTGCTTACATTTGCACATCTTCCCCAAGTCACTTAGATGAATTCAGATTGGTCTAAGCCAATCATGGCAGTCCCATTCGCCAAATTTGGCCAGTGAGAATAGAGCTTCTGAGTAAGGTTTCTTAACTCTTGAAAAAGAAAGAAAGAAAGATAAAACAGATACCAAGAAGAACTGGTCCCCTTTATTACTAGGATTCTCCAGAGAACAAATAGGATGTATATACAGACAAAGAGAGAAACAGATTTATTATAAGTACTTGGCTCTGCAATTACGGAGGCTGGTGAGTTCCAAAAGTGACATGGTAAGTCAGCAAGCTGGAGGCCCAGGAGAGCTTACGGTGTAGTTCCGGTCTGAGTCTGAGGGCTGAGAACCAGGAAGCAATGATGTAGTTCTAGTCTGAAAGCCAGTGGGCCCAAGATTCTGGAGCAGCTGATGGTTCCGTCTGAGTCCAAAGGCCAGAAAAAAGTTGATGTCCCAGTTTGAAGGCAGTCAAGCAGAAGGATTCTCTCTTACCTGGGGAGAAGGTCACTCTTTTTGCTCTGTTCAAGCCTTCAACTAATTGGATGAGGCTCACCCACATTAGGGAGGGCAATCTGCCTTAGTCATTGAATCTCATCCCCAAACACCTTCACAGAAACACCCAGAATAATGCTTGACTGAATATCTGGGCAACTGGTGGCCCAGTCAAATTGACACATAAAATTAACCATCACATTCTCTTTCTGCCTTAGTGTATGTTATGGGTTGATCGCGTCCCGTTAAAAAGATATATTGAAGTCCTATCCCGTGGTACTTCAGAAGGTGACCTTGTTTGGGAATGGTGTCATTGCAGACGTAAGAGGTTAAGATGAGGTCATACTGGAGTAGGGTGGGCCCTGATCCAATATGCCTGGTGTCCTTATAAAAAGAGGGAAATATGGACACAGATACAGAGAGAACGCCGTGTGACGATCGAGGCAGAGACTAGAATTATGCAGCTGTGAGCCAAGGAACTCCAAGGATTTTGCAGCACCAGAAGCTAAAGGTGTGGAACAGATTCTTCAACAGGGCTTTCAAAAAGAAACAACCTTGCTGACACCTTGTTTTCTGACTTCTGGCCTCTATAACTGTGAGACAATAAATTTCTGTTGTCTTAAACCACCCGGTTTGAGATACTTAGTTACAACAACCCTAGGGAACTAACATAGTGTGCGAAGGTGTGATGCCTGGGGCTTCTGGACAATCTTGCTACTATGAGGGGGCCTGAGAATGACACACTGAGAATGACAGTGCAGAGTCAGAAAAACCTGGGTCTTTTGATAAATTTGTTGAGGTTCTGAAATAACCAGCTCAGAAAGACCCCCGCCTCTATACTTCTTGTAATATGAGATAGTACATACCCTTATTTTTTCAACCATTTGGGATTGAGTTTTCTAATATTTGCTGACAAGTGCATCTGACTAACGGATGGATCCCATAGCTTCCCAATTCAGACAGATTCTTCCTTCTGTGTTCCTTGTCTTAGTGAATGGCATTACCATCCATCCAGATGCCCAAGTTTCACAAAGGAGAAACTTGGTATTCATCTTTTTTTCTTTTTAATTTTATTTATGTTGGCTGCTTTGGGTCTTCGTTGCTGTGCGTGGGCTTTCTCTAGTTGTAGTGAGCGGGGGCTACTCTTTGTTGCGGTGCACGGGCTTCTCATTGCGGTGGCTTCTCTTGTTGCAGAGCATGGGATCTAGGGGCGTGGGTTTCAGTAGTTGAAGCACACGGGCTCAGTAGTTGTGGCACATGGGCTCTAGGGTGCGCAGACTCAGTAGTTGTGGCTTGCGGGCTCTAGAGCATAGGCTCAGTAGTTGTGGCGCAAGGGGTTATTTGCTTTGCTGCATGTGGGATCTTCCTGGACCAGGGATCGAACCTGTGTCCCCTGCATTGGCAAGCAGATTCTTAACCACTGCGCCACCAGGGAAGTACCAGTAGTCATCTCTGATGCCTTCCTCTTTTTCATCTCCCCAGCTGAATCATTCATCAGGCCCTGACAATATTACCTCTTTATTGGCTTTCAGTCTGCCCAGGCATCAATACCTTGGTACTGTCCTCCCTTACATGTGTTACCACAGCAGCTTAACTGGACTCTCTGTGTCAAATCCTGATCAACTTAAACCATCCTCCTCACCAGAGCCAGAGTGATATTCTATAATGTATAACTGTCCCAACCTCTGCTTGGCAGAAAGTTGTTCAGTTGTGCTTTAAGCCTGAAATGGATGGAAACTGACCAGACCCACATCCTATGTACTCCATAGTTCCAGAGTCTCTCATCTCCTGGCAGATTTTAAGGGCAGATCATACCCTTTTGTCTCTCATATTTTTCCATACTCCAAACCATCAGTAGATATCACTTCCTAATTTCATAAGTTTCATTCTGTTTTACTAATCCTAAATATAAACAGAATTGTTCAAAAGGAGACCATTCTATTATTTATTTTTTTTTTTTGCGGTACGCGGGCCTCTCACTGCTGTGGCCTCTCCCGTTGAGGAGCACAGGCTCCGGACGCGCAGGCTCAGCGGCCATGGCTCACGCCCCCAGCCGCTCCGCGGCACGTGGGATCTTCCCGGACCAGGGCACGAACCTGTGTCCTCTGCATTGGCATGCGGACTCTCAACCACTGCGCCACCAGGGAAGCCCCCATTCTATTTTTAAAGTACTTCGTGATATATATATGAGCTTTTCACGGTGGAACTAAGGACATGGCCCTTTCTTGTTCTTTCAGAACCTGAACATACATGTAAAAACAGGATCCATTTTTGAGCCATGTGAAACTGCAGTTTATTTGTAATTAACTGCCTTTAAGACAATGTTCAAGCCCAAACTCCTTAGCTCGGTGTTCATTTCCATTCATGATCTAGTTTCTGGTTGCTATCTTAGCTTCATCTTTTATCATTCATCCTGTGGTCAGACTTGAAGCTGTTGAAGTTATCACTCTCTCTCTTGCCTCAGGGTCTTTGCACATGCAGCTCCCTCAAGATGAAATGTGTTAACCAAAAATTCCAAGAATGGAGGGGAAAAAAGGGTTTCTCTGGGGTTTGTGAGGACTGTAGCCCAGGAAGCACAAATCCAAGGAAGCATTTGAATTGTGTTCTGCTGGACTACAAAATGGGGGAAGCTTATAAAGGTACCCTGCCGCGTCCGCCAAGGTTACATAAATTGTTTGTCAAGAATTAGGGTTGGAGCTGGCAAGAAGTAAGGGTGCTTGTTAAGTCAGGATTAGTTGGGGTTCTAAATGATTATTGCATAGTTTTGAAGGGGGGTGCTTTGAAACTACAAGGTTGTAGCTAGCTGCTGCTAGCAGATACTGTTTTTGAGTATCCTTGAGTTTGATAACAGTTCAGAAAATTCAAGTTCTCAGTAATGCAGGAATGTGTCTGAAACCACATCCACCATGGCCACCCGCCTCTATTTTGGATGCTTGAACCATGGTTACTCCATTTTGATTTTTGAGTGATCTTCAGTATGTCATCAAATTCTACCCACTTCTCTTGGCCAACTCATTCTTCAAGCCTCAACTCAGACACTCCCTCTTCCTCCAGGAGACCTTTTCTGACATGCTGCCATTTTTCGGTTGGGTATTTTCAGGTTCTCGAAACAATGCTGGTGCTAAGGGGAACATGGCCTGGGAGGCTCCTTGCTATGGTGGCAAAAGCACTGCAGAGAGTGTGAAGAGAACTAAGTTCCCACCTTGGAGTCTGCCACTAAGGAAGCTGTGGGACCTCAGGGAAGTCCCTTCTCCTCTTGGGGGTGTCAGTCGCTCTGCCTATTGAATAAGGGAGAAGGACTATATCAATGGGTTCAAAACTATGTCCTTCAGAGCCCAGGGACTCCAGAGACAGGGCCCAAGTAAGGAGCAAAAGGAGGGCAAGACAACCTCTGGATCCCATCTTCTTATTCCATTCAGATCTTACTTATATCTGCATCATATATTGGGATTTCATCAGAGTTGGGGGGAAAAAGAGGAATTATGCGCTTAAAAGTGTTAGAAAACCATTGATCTTTCTAATTAAAGTCTTGTTCAGCGCAAAGATTCGGCTGTAACACAGGCAGATGAAGAGAGGGAGATGGATGAGGAAACAAAGGTGATGATGGCAACGTCTGTGAGAGGAAGTGAGGCGAGCCTGGCAACCCAGCCAATCACTTTGGTCCTGTCAAACCTGGTCCAGGTGGTCCAGAAGCAAGAGGCTTTGTGATGAGACTGGACGTTAGGGGTTTGGAGTCAAAAGCTTGGGTCTTTGGGATTTCAAACCAGTGTCTCACACCCTTAATGCTCAGTAGAATCACCTGGGAGCTTTTAAGAAACACTGATGGCAGAAGCAGCTCCTCAGACAACCGAACCAGTCTCTAGCAGTAGAGCGGAGGCATCTAGGTGATTCTGAAGCATCTCAAGCCTGGGAGAGGAAGTACTGTGATTGTCTTGCCCACCATCATATTCCTGGTGCCCAGCAAATATGATATGCAGGCAACAGCAAATATTTGTGGAATAAGTGAGTAAATGAGTTTAATATTAGCAACGGATAGCTTATATCTCCTTATTTGGGTTATTGCAACTTGCCGAGGTTTAGTTTTCTCAGATGTAAGATGAGAAAAGGAATTTCTACCTGAAGTGATGCTTTGAGAATTACAAATATGCCAAGTACCTCGCAGAGCACACGGTATATTGTAGTTGATTAATAAAATGGTAATACCATCATTAGTGGCGATGGTATTACTCAGATTTGGATGGAGCAAAAAATACTGAGTTCCAGTTTGGCTGCATTGTATCGGTCAGGATAGGCTAACTTATGCTGTGGTGACAAACAACCCCTAAATCTCAGGGGTATAACACAGCAAAGGTTTAGTTTTACCCATATGACTTGTCCATCACAGTGTGGCTGGGGGCTGTCACAGTCTCAGTCATAGGGAACATTGCCACTCACCATGAGGGTAAAGAGGAATCTTCTGGGCAAACACCCAGCCAAGGAGTGACCCACTTCCCTTCCACTCACGACTGATTGGCCTACCTGGTCACAAGGTTCTATCAACCACAGGGGCCCAGAAAGTTCAATCATCCCATGTGCCCAGAAGGCAGAGAATGGAAAGTTACATTGACGAGTGACAAGAACGATTAGGAGGGTTGTTCCCAATGGTCCTGCATGACTCTGGACACACCCAACTCTGAACAAGGACAGTGGGTGTCAATGACAGCTTGAGAAACGAGGAACCCTGGGCATCTGCTGTGTTTTGATACCCAACACTGAGTCCTCCTTCTTTTGGAATCAGCACTCAGACATAATTTTCAAACAACCTAAGGAGATCTAATTTACGTATCACAAATCTCACCAGTTTTAAACATACAATTAAGATTTTCAGTAAATTTATAGAGTTGTGGAACCCTCACCACAATGCAGCATTTCCATCACCTCATGCCTGGTTGAAGTCAATCCCCACTCACACACCCAGCCTCAGGCAAATATTAATCTGTTTTCTGTCTTACATAATGGCCTTTTCTGAACATTTGAAATTGTACAATATATAGTCTATTGTGTCTGGCTTCTTTTATTTCATATGATGTTTTTGAAGTTCATCCATGTTGTAGCATTATAGGGGGTTCAAAGGATTTGGGGGCTGATCAAGGAAAAAGATATGACCAGGAGGGACAGTAACACACAACAAGCTTCATTGAGTGGTGCTTAGAATTACATGAAAGGGGAAGTCCCTTTCAGGATGAGACCATCCAGATGCTTATGGGTCTGGGGCCACCATCTGGAAGGGGAGGGGAGCAAGGGAACTAAGAGAGAGCTGGATCATAAAGGGGGCTTGTGTGTCTAGGTGACGTCACTCAGCAATGCATGGTAGTCTCTGGGTAGAGAGATGGACAGCAGCAGCTTGGGGTCTTTCTGGCCCAGGGCATATCTTTTCAATTGCTAGCAGATATAGGGTGAGGTTTAGTGGAACATGCAAAGCAGGGAAGTTTAACAGGCTAAAAATCTGCTTGTTTAGACTATATTTAGAATAATTGGATGTATAAGAAATTGAGTTTCATCAGGATTTTTTGCTAATGGATCTCAGTCTGCAGACATAAACAACCTAGGGGCCAATACACAGAGGCCATATTTGGCTCATTTATACAACAAGCATGTATCAGTATTTCTTTTCTTTTTTTGCTGAATTATATTGCATTGTATAGATATACCACATTTTGTTTATCTATTCATCAGTTGATGAACATGTGATCATTTCCAATATTTGTCTATCATAAATAATACTGCTATGACCTTTCAAGAACAGGTCTCTTTGTTGAGATATGTTTTCATTTCTCTTGGGTAGATTCCTGGGAGTGGCATAGCTAGGTCCTATGCTAACTTTATATTTACCTTTTTAAGAAACTGCCCAGCTGTTTTCCAAAGCAGCTGGATACATTTTACATTCCCACCAGCGATGTATGAGGGGTCTAATTTCCCCACATCCTTGCTAACTTTTGTTATTGTCTGTCTTTTGATTATAGCCATTCTAGTTGGTACAACGTGGTGTCTCATTGCGGTTTCAATTTGCATTCCCCAATGATTAATGATGTTGAGCATTTTTTCATGTGTTTATCAGTGATTGATATATCTTCCTTGGTGATATGTCTATTCAAATCTTGTGCCCGTTCTTAAATTGAATTGTTGTCTTCTTTGTTTTGTTATTTATTCTGGATACAAGTCTTTTACCAGATATACAATTTGCAAATATTTTCTCTCAGTCCATGACTTATTTCTTCACCATGCTTTTTCTGCACCTACTGAGATAATCATGTGGCTTTATTCTCTTAATATGGTGCTTTACATTAATTAATGTTCAGATGTTAAACCAATCTTGCATTACTGAGATAAATCCTACATGGTCATGGTATATAATTCTTTTTTACATGTTTCTAGATTCATTTAGCTAATATTTTGTTGAGGATTTTTGCATCTATATTCCTGAGGATATTAGTCTGTAGTTTTATTTTCTTGTTATATCTCTGTCTGACTTTGGCATCAGGGTAATACGGACTTCATAGAATGATTTGGGAAGTGTTTCCACTCTGTATTTTCTGGAAGGGTTTCTGAAGGGTTGGTATTATTTATTATTTAAATACTTGATAGAATTCACTAATGAAGCCATCTGGGTCTGGAGTATTTTTGCACGTTCAGGAGAAGATTTTTATTTACTGGTTCAATTTTTTGTTGTTGTTATAGGTCTTCATATTTTAAAAATTTCTTCTTGAGTCCATCTTGATTGTATTTTTCTAGAAATTTGTCAATTTCATTTAAATTTTCTAGTTAGTTGCTGTAACATTGTTCATACTAATCCTTTATAATTCCTTTACAGTAGAATCCTCTCTTTCATTTCTGATTTTTGTCATTTCTGTCTTCTCTCTCTCTCTTCTTTTATTTTTTGGTCAATGTAGCAAAAAGTTTGTCAATTTTTAAAAATATTTTCAAAGAACCAGATTTTGGTTCTATTACTTTTTCAGTGTTATTTTGTTTTCTATTTTGTTCACTATAATTTTTATTATTTCCTTTCTCTGTTTGCTTTGGGTTTAGTCTGTTCCTTTTTTTTTTTTTTTTTTAGTTTCTTAAGGTGGAAGCTTAGGTTATTGATTTGAGATCTTTCTTCTTTTATAATATAAGCATTAAAACTATATGTTTTCCTATTAGCACTGTTTTAGCTGCATCCCATAAATTTTTGCTATGTTGTGTTTTCATTTTCATTCATTTTAAAATATTTTAAAATTCCCTTGTAATTTTTTTTCTTTGACTCATTGGTTATTTTGAAATGTGTTATTTAATTTCCAACTATTTATGGATTTCCTGATTTTATTTCTGTTGCTGGATTTTAATTTAATTCCTTGTTATTGAACTGCCCTCTACCTCCCCCAGCACCTTCAATGTGTCTTCTCACTGCCTTTCGGCTTTCACTGTTTCTAATAAGGAGTAAGCTGTTAACTTTATTGTTGTCTCTCTGTATGTGATGAGTCATTTTTCTCTTGTTTCTTTCAAGTTTGCTTTTAGTTTTCAACAGATGAATTAGAGTTTTCATCTTTTCTGGATATATGCCCAGGAGTGGGATTACTGGATCATATGGCAACTCTATTTTTAGTTTTTTAAGGAGTCTCCATACTGTTCTCCATAATGGCTGTACCAACTTACATTCCCACCAACAGTGTAGTAGGGTTCCCTTTTCTCCACACCCTCTCCAGCATTTATTGTTTGTGGACTTTTTGATGATGGCCATTCTTACCAGTATGATGTGATGCCTCATTGTAGTTTTGATTTGCATTTCTCTAATAATTAACAATAATGAGCATCGTTTCATGTGCCTGTTGACCATCTGTATGTCTTCTTTGGAGAAATGTCTATTTAGATCTTCTGCCCATTTTTTAATTGGGTTGTTTGTTTTTCTGATATTAAGCTGTATGAGGTCTTTGCATATTTTGAAAATTAAGTCATCATTGGTTGCATCATTTGCAAATATTTTCTCCCAGTCTGTATGTTGTCTTTTCATTTTGTTTACGATTTCCTTTGCTGTGCAAAAGCTTATAGATTTGATTAGGTCCCATTTGTTTATTTTTGCTTTTATTTCTTTTGCCTTGGGAGACTGATCTAAGAGGATATTGCTATGATTTATGTCAGAGAATGTTTTGCCTTTGTTCTCTTCTAGGAGTTATATGATGTCATGTCTTATATTTAAGTCTTTAAGCCATTTTGATTTTATTTTTGTGTATGGTGTGAGGGACTGTTCTAACTTCATTGATTTATATGAGGCTGTCCAACTTTCCCGACACCACTTGCTGAAGAGACTCTTTTCTCCATTGTATATTCTTGCCTCCCTTGTTGAAGATTAATTGACTGTAGGTGTGTGTATATGATGTAGTTAGATGTAGGTCTATTTGTATTTATACTAGTTGGAGTTCATAGAACTTCTTGAATCTGTAGATTCATGTTTCTTATCAAATTTGGGGACTTTTTTTTGCCATTATTTCTTCTAATATTTTTATGGCATTTCTCTCACTTCTCTCCTTCTGAAATTCCCATTATATGCATGTTGGTGTGCTCAATGGAGTCTTACCACTGTTTGAGGCTCTGTTCAATTTTCTTCTTCTTCTTTTGTTCTTCAGATTTTATAATTTTTGTTGATTTATATTCAAGCTCCATTTCACTTACTTTACTTTTCAACTGTAAATTTTCCATTTGGTTCTTTTCAAAACATAATTTCTATCTGTTTGTTGATATTCTCTGTTTGATGAGTCATTGTCACCATACTTTCCCTTAATTTTTAAATGTAATTTCTTTTAGTTTTGAACATATTTTTACTAGCTGCTTTGAAGTTTTTTTTCTGCTAAGTCCACTGTCTTATAGGACCTCTCAGAGACAGTTTCTATTGACTGCTTTTTCTCCTGAGATTTTTCCACTTTCCTGTTTCTTCAAATGTCTTATAATCTTTTATTGGAAACTAGACATTTTAGATAATATATTGTAGCAACTCTGGATTCTCATTCCCTCTCTGGGAGTTGTTGTTATCATTGTTTTTTTGTTTGTTTATTGACTTGCTTGGACTTATTTGGTAAAGTCTCTCTTTACTTCAGTGTGTGACAGCTGATGTCTTTACTAAGTTTTCTTTTTTGTTCTTGTTTGTCTTTCTAAGCTTGCCTTCCGACAATTCACCCTTAGTTCAGTACAGGTTACTAATTGATCAGAGGTTGTGCTCAAGCACATTGAGCCAGTAAGCCTTCCACCTTTTGCTGATATACCTCTATATGGATTTGGAAACACATTTAAAGTTCAGGCAGTTTATAAATTTCCTTCACTTTTACCTTATTCTGACCTTGTTTGTGTCTTCTCTGCATGTACACAAAACTTCACATTTTTTCAGGGATATGTATTTAGCTATGTAGATAGCTAGTCTTCTCCAGTCTCTCCTGAATATGCACTTAGCCTGGAGCATTACAGCCTTTGAGACCTCTAGGAATAATCTGGGCTTATTGAGGCCCACTATGCCTGTCTAGTTCCTTGATGTCCTCATCAAATTTCTGGCTATGCTTCTAGTCTCCTACCAACGTCCCAGCCAATACCCCCACCGATATCACAACCTCAGACTAACAGTGACATTGACCTTCCCCCAATCTTTGCTAATAAAATCAGTACTGTTTCTCATGATGTCTGAAGGCATGGGATTCCTTCCATGTTCCCTCCAAATCATATCAACCTGCTCTGGAAAAAATGCAGTTGGTTTTTAGAGCTTGCCCTGCCCTGGTAGACCTATTATACTGATGGAACTGAAGGGATGGTAAGAACAGTCGAAAGCTAAAACATCATAGAGTCCAGTTGTCCTTAGCCAAGTTTCAGTAGGTTTACTTGAGTAAACACTTCTCAATCTTTTGGTATGCCTTTGGTCAGTTTCCAGCTGTCTCAAAGTTGTTTTTGACAATTCTGTCCAGTTTTACAGTTGTTTGGTGTGGGGAGAGGGAAGAATTTGTTAAGTTTCTCTCCCTGTCATTCTGGTAATCCCACCTTTTCAATATAATTTCATGTCATTATATCTCTATTGTGTGCTGCTTTGCTGAGACTGTTAACCAGAGGCCCCACCCTTTTCTAGCCAGGAGATACACCTAAGACACAAGCTGAGTCATCACATTCTTTGGACTCAAATTTTAAATCTTGGTGGAAATGATACAAAAATAGAAAATAAAAAGTTGTGCTTCATTAGCACACACTCTGACAAGATTCTCAATTATCTCCTGCTACCTACATTTCTGGGGCTCCCCTGGTTCCCATCATGTACCAAGCCTGGTTGTCTGGCCTGTCATCAGTTGTGGAAGGACACCTATGTTCATCCAAAAAATACCTTTCCTGCTCAAGTGAGCCAGACCCTGTTTCTGTTGCTTGCAAACAAAGAGCCTGACTGATACAGCTTTTCAAAGGATGTGCAGAAGGGAATCTTTTAAAGACTCTGGATAAGAGGCCAGTTATTCACTTGACGGTTTTCGAGATTGCTGCAACACACATGTGCCTATGGAAGCTCCTGAGGCGGTGGTGTGCTGTGTGTCTGATGAGATCCCACTGGATGGGCCAAGTCTGCACCTGTCACCAGTCACAAAGAGGATCCAATTTTTATCCATTTCGTCTGGAGAACCATCTGGGCTGGGAATAGCAGTAATAATAACAAATCATTGTCACCAGATTTCCTCGTAGATAGCACTTCATTTTTGTTGCTCTTGTTAAAAATCATGTGTTCAAGTCTGCTGGTGAATAAGCAGCCAGCAATTGTTACAAAGGCTGTCCTGAGCTGTCACGAGACTGAACTGGGACAGGGCCTAGGAACATGGCAAAGAGAGACTTGGCTGCTGGTAGTCTTTTCTGGAGGGGCAGAAGGCTGGGAGGAAAGCCACAGAGGCTATGATAGAAGGAAGTCCTACTGAAATCCATGCAAGGGAACGTTGGGTAGCAATGGCTTACTTATCAACATCATGTATGACAATCTAGGGTTTTGTTTCATGAGGGCCAGCAGCAGGATATGAATGCTTAAGTAAGCAATCTGTGACATTAAGTAGCATTAATAGAGGTATATCATCTTAAACAAGGGAGATGACAATTCTTCTTTATTCCATGCTTCTCAGAGCACTCAAAGTTACGTCTTATTTTGGCATCATATATTTTGCATGCTATAGACTAACAAGAACACATTCAGAGGAGAACAATCAAGATGGCAAACTGTGGAGAAAAGGGAACACTCCTGCACTGCTGGTGGGAATGTGAATTGGTACAGCCACTATGGAGAACAGTATGGACGTTCCTTAAAAAACTACAAATAGAACTACCATATGACCCAGCAATCCCACTACTGGGCATATACCCTGAGAAAACCATAATTCAAAAAGAGTCCTGTACCACAATGTTCATTGCAGCTCTATTTACAATAGCCCGGAGATGGAAACAACCTAAGTGCCCATCATCAGATGAATGGATAAAGAAGATGTGGCACATGTATACAATGGAATATTATTCAGCCATAAAAAGAAACGAAATTGAGCTATTTGTAATGAGGTGGATAGACCTAGAGACTGTCATACAGAGTGAAGTAAGTCAGAAGAGGAAGACAAATACCGTATGCTAACGCATATGTATGGAATTTAAGAAAAAAAAATGTCAAGAAGAACCTAGGGGTAAGACAGGAATAAAGACACAGACCTACTAGAGAACGGACTTGAGGATATGGGGAGGGGGAAGGGTGAGCTGTGACAAAGCGAGAGAGAGGCATGGACATATATACACTAACAAACGTAAGGTACATAGCTAGTGGGAAGCAGCCGCATAGCACAGGGAGATCAGCTCGGGTGTTTTGTGACCGCCTGGAGGGGTGGGATAGGGAGGGTGGGAGGGAGGGAGACCAGGAAGGAAGAGGTATGGGAACATATGTATATGTATAGCTGACTCACTTTGTTATAAAGCAGAAACTAACACACCACTGTAAAGCAATTGTACCCCAATAAAGATGTTAAAAAAAAAAAAAAAGATGGCAAACTGACCATGTGAGGAACAATGGGAAGAAGAGAGGGCATTTCGTTTATGGAGGAGGAATTAAGAGGGTGGAATAGAGAAGGGGAGGTATGATAGCTATTTTTAGAGAACTGAATGGCTGACAGGTGGAGGAAGGATAACATTTGTTCTCTCTGTTGCCAGTGACAGATTTAGGATCAATGGGCAGAAGTTACACATAGACACATTTTAATTCCATACCCCTCTAAGTGAAATACTTAAATATATTTTCCCACAGGTCACCTGGAAATGTGTTTGCATCTTAGAATTCCAGCCAATGAATGTATCTTTGTAAAGACTAGGGCTGTTAATTTATAAGTACCTACACTGATAAATGACAGGTAGGTGATGTCTATATGACTTATGTATATATATACATCTAAGGTTTTGTTTACTTACTCTTTAAAAAAATTAAGGTTAGCAATTGTACTACAGGTTGTAACCTGTAATAGCAAATATATGCTTCCTATTTTAAATTAACTCACTGTACACACCCTATTTATAAAAGAACTATGTGTATTTTAGGCATCTGTTTGCTGAAAGATGTTTAGAGTTTTAAAGGAATTTGCAGAACCATGTGTAAGAGCTCAGAGAAATGGAAGACGATACACTAATAAAACCTTAAAGAAGAGATCAAGTAGCTGACAAGTGACAGACTAACAGTGAGGAAAGAGTGGGAATTAGAAGAAGAGCAAACAGTTCTACAACTGTCAGTTAGAAGGAGCAGAGGAGAATAAGCCATCAGCTGTAATCAAGGTGGATGGGCGCAGCATAGAACATGTTAAAACTGTCTGCACGGCACAACCTTAGACTGTGGTACCCTACCGTATAAACCATTAAAATGGTCATCCATGTGCCACAGGAGTAAGACTCAGAACCACAGCTGGCTCATCCAACACTTCTGGGTGAATTAGAAAAAGGACCCCTAGTGGGCACATGCAGCCCTGTAGGTGAATGAATCACTTGCAGTGAAACTTGGATGGGCTTTACCTTTCTTATGCCCCTTCTTCTGAGCATCTATGTGCAGGGAATAGCTGTCTCCAGACCTGGATGGTCTTGACATGATCTATTCTTATGTTCTGAAACCCATTTATATCTCTGGACTCTTTTAGGATGGGGTCATAAGAATGAGGTTATTCATTGCGTTTGGAATTGAATGAGATACATCATACAACATACAACTGGTAATGAAGAATTTTTAGAGCTATCCAAATCTGAAATGTAAAGTTTTAAGAGAAAGTGCGTTCCCCATGATTAGAGGGGTTCCAGCAAAGGTTTGGTTACAAGAAGTAAGAAAACAGTTTGTTACTACAACCAAGATCTAAAGTTTGAATGTAACTAGGAGCAGAGTGGTAAGGCTGTGTCGGTGGTTTCGAAATGTTACGGTATATAAGAACCTCCTGGAGGTTACAAGCATATACTGCCTCAAAGTTTCTGATTCAGTAGATGTTCTGATAGGTTCTCAGGTGAGGTTGATGTTGATGCTTCAGGGACCACACTTTGAGACTGGCCTAGACATTCATTCAGAAATTTTAATGTGGTTTTGAATCACTTGGAGATCTTGTGAAAATGTAGTTTCTGATTCATCAGGTTTGGGGAGGGGAGGCTTGGGGTTCTGGATTTTCTGGACAAGCTTCCAGGGGCTGGTCCAGGAGCCAGGCTTTGAGTATCAAGTGCACAGCACTAGTTCCGTGACAGCTGCTGAGCCTGAAGTCATGTAACAAGTTATCTCGGCTGTAGAGACTAGAAGACTGTTGGGCAGGAAGCCAGGTGGCTCATTCATTCATTTCACAGGTATGAGTGCCTACTGAGTGTCAGCTGCTGGTAAAGGTGCTGGGGACATAGCAGTGAGGAAGCACAGACCTCGCTTTCATGGAGCTCCCGTTCCAGAGAAGCCAAGTCATGTTTAACAGCTCACTCTCCAAACTCTCAGAGACCTCTTCTTTTGGCTTCAGTATTTTATATCACAGCTTATCCTGAGGAAGGAGAAGAAATACAAAGCACTGCAGAAAAGTAGAATAACTTAAAATACTTTTTTCTTCCCACTTTAAGAAGTATAAAATTTCTTGACTTACAAATAAATTTTTCAGAAAAGATGTTCATATATTTACATAGGCATACTCACTTTTACTTTTCCCCCCAAATTTCTAAACAAAATATACATCAAGATGAATCTTAATGTCACTGTCATGTGGTGAAACAGACATGGTTAAAACATAGACATTGACTTTTAAATTGGGATGGTCCAAAAATGCGGATCAGGAGAGTGTTTGGAGGAAGTAGACAGTTTTGAAGGGAGCAAATGGGAATTTTCCACTGCCCTCTTCCTTCCCTCCAGGAAGTCTGGGTGAATGGGAAGGAATCAATAGAGTGGCAGTTCAGGTGAAGCAGTGGCCAAAAGAATGGGTTCAATTTCTGTCTGTATCACTTACAAATCATGTGATCTGGGTAAGTTACTTAATGACTCTGATCCCTACTCCTTACCTGAAAAAGAGGAATAAAGTCTACCTTGCAAGGTAGTTGAGGGAAAGAGTGAAATAACATACATATGCCTCACAGTGAACTCTCAGTGAATGGTGGCAGGATAGAGGTAGACTAGAAAGTCACCATAGTTCAGTGGTATTTTTGAGAGACATGTAAGCAATGCAGAGGGCTAGATATAGCCCTTCTTCTTGGCCAGCTTTCTAGAAGGAGGCTCAGAATACAACAGAAGAATGTTGTTGGGATAAAAAGGAAAACATCAACCAGATAATAAAGAACTGAGTTAGACTGAGCTGAGGGAGACCTATGGCTACAACTAGGATGGATTCCTTTCTAGGATTAGGGTATTGGAATTTTACAATAGACACACAAGAACAGCTTTTGAATTTGTGGTGCTTTTAAATATACCTAAAATTACAATACCCAAAGCTGTGAAGTTGCAATAAGACTGCTATACCCATAAGTTTTTGGTGGAAAATGGGTCCTATCTTTTAGGAAAGTAATTTGGCAGTGTGGATTAGACATTACGAAAAGGTTCATATGCTTTCACTTGGTTATTTTTCTTTTGGAAATTTATTCTAAAGAAATAATCCAAAAGAGGGAAAATAAGGAAGGTGATTATTTTTATTACCCGTATTTGAGAAGAAAAAATAGGAGGCAGCTGTAGTGATTTACAAAATTTTTTAAAAATTTTTACTGAAATATAATTACATACGACATTGTATAAGTTTAAGGTGTACAACGTGTTGATTTGATATACATATATGGCAATATGATTACCACTGTAGCCTTAACTAACACATCCATCATGTTATATAATTATTATTTCTTTTTTGTGGTGAGAACATTTAAGATCTACTTTCTTAGCAACTTTCAATTATGTAATACAGTATTGTTAACTATAATCACACTGCTGCGATTAGATCCCTAGAACTCATCTTCTAACTGCAAGTTTGTACCTTTTGACCAACATCTCCCCAATTTCCCCCACCCCCTTCTCTTCTCTGTTTCTAGGAGTTTGGATTTTTTAGATTCCACAAATAAGTGGGATCATACAACATTTGCATTTATCTGTCTGACTTATCTCACTTAGTGTAATGCTCTCAAGGTCCATCCATGTTGTCAAAAATGGCAGGATTTCCTTCTTTCTCATGGCTGAATAATATTCTATTGTGTGTATATGTAGATATATACCACTTTATATATCCATTCTTCTTCCACTCATCTGTTGATGAACACTTAGGTTGCTTCCATATCTTGGCGATTGTGAATAAAATGCTGCAATAAACACAGAATGCAGTTATCTTTTTGATATCTTATTTTCATTTCCTTTGGATAGATACTCAGAAGTGGATTGCTGGATTATATGGTAGTTCTATTTTTTGAGGACCCTTCATACTGTTTTCCAAAGTGCTGAACTAATTTACATTCCCACCAACAGTGCACAAGGGTTCCTCCTTATTTATTTATTTTTCTTAGTTTGATGTAATCCCACTTGTTTTTTGCTTTTGTTGCTTCTGCTTTTTGTGTCATGTCCAAAAAACCATTGCCAAGACTGATGTCAAGGAGGCTTTTCTCTGTTTTCTTCTAGGAATTATATGGTTTCAGGTCTTATGTTTAAGTCTTTAATCCATTTTGAGTTAATTTTTGTGAGTGGCATAAGACAGGGGTCCAATTTCATTTTTTCTGTATGTAGTTATCCAGTTTTCCCACCATTATTTATTGTAGAGACTATCCTTTCCCCACTGAGTATTCTTGACTTCCTGTCAAGTGTTAGTTGACCATATATGTGAGGGGTTATTTCTGGGCTTGCTATTTTGTTCCATTGGTCTGTGTGTCTATTTTTATGCCAGTACCATACTGTTTTGATTATTATAGTTTTTTAGTATAGGCTGAAATCAGGAAGTGTGAGACTTCCAGCTTTGTTTTTCTTTCTCAGGATTGCTTTGGCTATTTGGAATCTTCTGTGGTTCCATACACATTTTAAGATTTTATTTTTTATTATGTGAAAAATGCCATTGGAATTTTGATAGAGATTGCATTGAATCTATAGGTGGCTTTGGGCAGTTCTTCCTTTTCTATAATAAATAGTCTTTGTTTGCAGCTGGATAGCTTTCACATTCTGCTTCTTTCCCACAGAAGGTTGGAGATCCAAAGGCCTTTTTTCAATTTGTGCTACTTCTGTCTTTCAGTTCAAGATGGTATTGCTTCTGCCAATATAATTCTCTTGAAAATTTTGTGGGTCTTTATGAATCTTATTAGAGTTTCCTTCCTTAGGCAAAACCCACAAAGGGTCTTTGAGGCAGACCCTTCTCTATCTTGGACTCTCAGTAAGACTGCTAAGGGCAATATCCTTAAGAGTCTAGAAGCTCTATTATTTAAGAGGTAAGGTCTACAAAGCATGACCTTAAGATCCTTAGACATTTTTAATATGGTTGATGATGTTTATGAGATACCACTTGGATCTTTCTGAAATCTTTAAAAGAATGTTTTTAAGTCACCTTCTCTGGATTCATTTTTACCCTGTGACTACAACTTCCTGAAAATCTTTTTCCAGGGGCTCTTTTTTTACTTTAAGAACCCTTTGCTGGCTAAAAATATTCTCTCGGGCTATTTGTATATCCTCCAAATTCCACTTGAAAACTGAATAGTTGGTTTATCAGTTTATCTGTTTATATCTCTCTGCCCTCATTTTATTAAAGGCAGCTCAAAGAAGCCATGTGGCATCTTAAACACTCTGCCTAGAAGTTTTCTTAGCTGGAGCATAGAGTTCATTGAGTGTACTTTCTACTTTCCACATCGCTGCAGGTGATGGTTTTGCTAAACTTTCCACCACTGCATTACAACCATCTCCTTTCCTTCAGCTTCTTGTAACATTTTCCTCACATTCCTTTAAGCCCTCACTGACATACGTCTCAGGCCTTTCCAGCCCTTACACCTTGCCCAGTGTCAAAGTCAATGCCACACATTTTAGGTTTTTGTTAGAGCAGTCGCTCATTTCCAGGTACCAAAATTCATTTTTGTTACTATTGTTGTGTAGAAAACTGCCTCAAAAAACTTAGGGGCTTAAACCAACAGTTTTATTTTGCTCGTGATTTTGTGCATCAGAAATTTGAAAAGAGCTTAGCTGAGCAGTTCTCACTTGAGGTTATTCATGCAGTTGCAATAAGATGTCAGCTGGGGCTACAAACATCTGATGACTTAACTGGGCTGGATTTCCAAGACGGCTCACTCATACGGTTAAGAGTTGATGCTGGCTGTCAGCTGCAAGCTCAGCTGGGCTGTCGATCAGAGTGTCTACATGTGGGATCTCCAGCATGGCAGTCTCAGGATACTTGGCCTTCTTACATGTTGCCAGTTTCCCCTAGAGCTAACATCCCAAAAGAACCAGGCAAAAGACTTTTCTGAAGCAGTTTTGCAAGTTATGCAGCATTACTTCTACTGCATTCTATTGGCTACAAGGAGGTCATAAGTCATCCCAGATTAGAGGGGTGGAGACATAGAAACTACCTCTTAAAGAGAGGAGTGGCAAATAATTTGCAGATATGTTTGAAAACTGTCAGACAACATATTAAATTCTCTAGGATTAAGTACAAAAGACAGAATCTAGAATTGAATGTATACTGTCATTGGAGCAATACACAAGGAACGAGGATATGGAAAACATCAGAAAGAAATGCAAAAATTATTGTAACTGTTTTGTTATTATGGATGATTTTTCTTCATTTATTTTATAATAGGAAGGAAAGGTGGAAGGAAAGAAAACAACATATACCACATAGATCTAAGTGATTCCGTGTTTTTGCTTCTTAACCTCTGTTCCATTTTTCTTAGAGTTTACAATTAGTATAGCTATGAGAATCACTTTAAGCTGGGTCTGGGGATGAGATGGGGAGCATTGAGAAGATGACTGGTTGGACATGAGGCAGCCCTGGACTGAGCAGTGGTCTGCAGGCTTTTATATGATACTATCTAATTTAGGGCCATGCAGAAGCCCACAGGTGTTACCTTTTTTTTTTCTTTTTTCTTTTTTTGGCTGCACCACGTGGCTTGTGGGATTTTAGTTCCCTGACCAGGGATCGAACCCAGGCCCTTGGCAATGAGAGCACAGAGTTGTAACCACTGGACAACCAGGGAATTCTCAGTGTTAACTTTTTTTTTTTTTGCGGTACACAGGCCTCTCACTGTTGTGGCCTCTCCTGTTGTGGAGCACAGGCTCTGGACGCACAGGCTCAGTGTCCATGGCTCACGGCCCCAGCCGCTCCACGGCATGTGGATCTTCCCAGACTGGGGCACGAACCCATGTCCCCTGCATCGGCAGGCGGACTCTCAACCACTGTGCCACCAGGGAAGCCTGAGTGTTAACTTCTTAGTTGCAGGCTCAGTACCTCCCAAAGCGGGTTCATACATTCCATTACAATCAAATTCTGTTTCTTCTGTGAAAGAATTAAAAGGAGAAATAGATCAAGTGATGTCACTGAAAAATGGTATAAGCCTGTCCAAACAGAATGTGCTTACATTCAGTCACCCAAGAAATGTGGAGTCAAAAGCCACCCATGTGTTACAGCTGTATATACTACACACCCATCTGCCCCCTCCACACCCATCTGCCCCCTCCCCGTCCCATCCCCACTGTGGCATCCAGAGAGCTTCCTTGATCTGCTTTTGCTCACACATTAGAACCTGGATCATGATACAAGTGGAAGAACTCTTACGGACTGAATTGTATACTCTCAAGATCCCTATGTGGAAGCACTAACCCCCAATGAGACTGTATTTGGAAACAAGGTCTTTAAAGAGGTAATTATGGTTAAATGAGGTCATCAGGGTGACCTAATCTGATAGGATTAATGTCCTTATCAGAAGAGAGGGAGATGCCAGAGATGTCTCTCTCTCTCTCTCTCTCTCAGCGCACACACAAAGGAAAGGCCATGTGAGGACACAGAAAAGAGACAGCAATCTGCAAGCCAGGAAGAGAGGCCTCAGGAGTAACTCAACCTGCCAACACCTTGCTCTTAGACTTCTAGCCTCCAGAACTGTGAGAAGCTAAATTTCTGTTGTTTAAGCCACCCAGTCTGGGTACTTCATTATGGCGACCAGAGCAGACTAATACAAGGTCCATCAAGCTGGTTCCTGGTGTCATTTTGACATGTCCCCATTATTTATTGATCACTTCTTTACTTTCTGACACAATCGAATGCTTTCGCTGCCTGTAATAGACAGAACAATGCCCCCTCCCCCCACCAAAGATGTCCACATCTTAATCCTCCAAGTTTGTGAATAGGTTACCTTGATAGCAATCAACCCAGCACATCTGCTGCCATATGAAATTTCCCTCAAGAGAACCAAGAAAAGAATTCTGAAAAACACACATTTGTAATGTTTCCTAATGAGAGAAATGTTGAAAATGAACTTAACTGAAATTTAAGAAAATGAGGAGCTGGCCTGAGGATGAGACAGTTCACTTCTTACCGTCTCTGCACAGCAGAGATAAGTGAAGATGGTGCAGAGCTGCCGTGGATGGACCCTAAGTGGGTAGTAAGGGGAAATGGAGGGCTTATGCCATTGGAATGAGGCAAGTACTGGCTCAAAACTACCCTTTGAGGGAACGCATGTAACATATGAACCGATTCTGAACAACTCCAATGTGTCTACAGTGAGGCATGGAACCTGGAACTGAGGGGAAGCCAGAGATGCTTAAGACATGAACCTTGTCCTCAAGGAATTTACAACCTAGGGATAGATTCGCATCTACATGGGCAACCAAAGAGATTGCCTAGACTATACATGGCATGTTTCTGGTGCTGGCAAGGAAATCAGATAAGTAGTGTACTGACCCAAGTGAGGGGTGTGGGGAGATGGGTGTGGTGTAGTATATACAGCTGTAACACATGGGTGGCTTTTGACTCCACATTGCTTGGGTGATAGAATGTAAGCACATTCTGTTTGGGCAGGTTTATACCATTTCTCAGTGGCATCACTTGATCTATTTCTCCTTTTAATTCTCTCACAGAGGAAACAGAGTTTGATGGTAATGGAATGTATGAACCTACTTTGGGAGGTATTGCTGGGTAGCTGGTAGCAGGGAGGCAAACAGAGGGGCCTGGGTCAGTGTCTCTTTACCAAGGAGTATGAAAATATTACAATGTTTTAACAACCGGAGCAGCTGAGTATGGATACACACCAGTCCTGCCTACACATACCTACACACAACACAGGTGCTCTCACCCCGACGCCATTTCCTCATAGGGTACAGATAGAAGACTGAGGCTCTGGGGCTTCCCTGGTGGTGCAGTGGTTAAGAATCCACCTGCCAATGCAGGGGACACGGGTTCGAGCCCTGGTCTGGGAAGATCCCACATCCCGCGGAGCAACTAAGCCCGTGCGCCACAACTGCTGAGCCTGCGCTCTAGAGCCTACGTGGCACAACTGCTGAAGCCCGAATGCCTAGAGCCGGGGCTCCACAACAAGAGAAGCCACCGCAATGAGAGACCCACGCACTGCAACAAAGAGTAGCCCCTGCTCGATGCAACTAAAGAAAGCCTGTGTGTAGCTTTCTACACCTGTGCTGTGTGTAGGTATGTGTAGGCAGGACGGGTGTGCGTCCATACTCAGCTGCTCAAACAAACCCCATTCAAGGTCTTCACAAACTCAACCCATACCCTCCTACTACAAATCAATGAAGCTGACTCAGTTTCCTGCTAACTCACAGCAGTCCCGGCTTTATCAGTCAGCTGGTTCCACAGGTTAAAAGTGGCTCCTGGCAGAACCCACCATCTCTGGGAATCAGAGTGTCGCATATGGCCACTGGGAGATACTCGGTGTGGTCCTCAGACTCCCTGTGTTGTCCTCACGGTCTGGATCTTCTCACTGGGCTGAATATTTCCAGTTTGCACTCTGAAATGGGAGAGTGAACAAGAGTGGGTGGTACAAAGCCAGATGGAAGCTACTGGGCCAAAGGCCTCCGATTCCTCACTCAATTCAAAGCCTACTTGAAATCAAAGACCTTGGGATATTCGGGCAACCTGATAGTCAGCTGCTTAGAAAAACTGGATTATAAACTAAACTAAACTTCCAAACATGGGGAGTTACTACGGAAGAAAGTAAACTCTATTGCTGGTGACATAGAAAGGCTCTGAACCCCTTTTAGATCTTCCCAATAAGCTACATATTCCTTTCTGCTGAGACCAATAGAACTCTCAACACTGATCTCTTTAATTCTGGGTTTTGATACTGGGGTTCTTTCAAGAGAGCAGAAGGAATCAGATTTTCTTAAAGGAATATGTTCCTGACTTAAGATCAACGTTTTTATATCCACTCTAGTGAATCTCCTTCCACAATTAACACTCACTCCTGCTGGCAAAAAAAGTTGATAATCTTTTAACAAAAGCATCAATTAATCTTTTAATAAGGCATCAATAATTGGGGGAGCAGCTAAGGAATTTAAATCGAATCTGTTTGTAACCAAACCAGAGAAATATACCTTCAAATAACTGCTGAACTCTTGTCTTTACACCCTAAAGATGAAATTTTTGAGTATCCCCTAACACCTGTTAAATTGTGATAGTTAATTTTATATGTCAACTTGGCTGGGCCACAGTGTCTAGATATGGGATCAAACATTCTTCTGAATGTTTCTGTGACAGTGTTTTTGGGTGACATTAACATTTACACCAGTGGACCTTGAGCAAAGCAGATAGCTCTTATATCGTGGGTGGCCCTCATCCAGTCAGTTGAAGGCCTGAATAGAACAGAAGACTCAACCTCCTCAAGCAAGAGGGAACTTAGCAGCAGATGGCCTTTAGACTTGAACTGCAGCATCTTCTCTTCTCCGGTCTCTCGTCTGTGGGCCCATTCTGCAGATTTTGGACTTTCCATCTCCATAGTCACATGAGTCAATTCCTTAGAATAAATCTCTTTCTATGTACATACACACCCCGTTAGTTTTTCTCTGGAGAACTCTGACCGATACAAACGTGTTTCCCTATTTCCCTAATTTGATTCCCTGCTCATATTCTCTTCTCAATCTTGACAGAACAGTGGACTCACCAAGGGAGTTTTAAAAAACACAAGTGCCTGTGTCCCCAACTGCAGAGCCTAATTTGATTTGTCTAGGCTGTGGCCTGGACATTAAGATTTTAAAAGCTTCCCAGAAGATTCTAAAGTGCAATGAGATGGTTGAGAAACACCATCTTCCAGTTCCTTGATCAAATAATCTAAGGAAGAGCTGGGCTGAAACTCTACAACTATCCTATTTCCTAATCCCCGGATTGGCTCCCTCTGCTGCAAATCTCACCCTTATGGACTCCAGAGCAGGGTCACAGTGTCCCAGGAATAGATTATTTTCTCTTTCTCTTTTTCTCTTTCTTGTGAGAGTGCTTGAGGTCACCGAGGATAAACCATGTTACTTTGTATTTACACAAATTCCAATCTTTAAGAAGAAAAACATGCTTTTCATTTCAAAGTTTTACATTAATTATTTGACCTGGCAAGTGGCTAGTTAATGGGCATCTATTTTATTCACAAATAGACTGGGATAAAACAGACAATTTCTTTGCATAGAATTTTTCCCAACAGCCCAAACTGTCCAGTGAAGGAATAAATTGCCTTCTGAGAATTTCTTCCCATAGCGGTTCTTAAGAAGTCATGGAACCATGTCCTCTGCTATATTTGCACATGAGCAAATGACACGCATACAAGGTTATCCATTAAAGTCTGGATTGTGGAAGTAAAAGACTGGAAACAACCTAAGTGTCTACTACGAAGGACTGGTTAAAAATTATAGTACATCCTAAAATGACCTGCTATGCAGTCATAAAAGGGAATGAGGCAGCTCTTCATGCTCTGATAGGGAAGGATCCAGTCGTGTGCTGGAGGTCGCTTGGACCAATTCGTGAGCGCAGATAATTAGCTTCTCTTCCTAACTCTGCAGTCAGCGACCTCACAAACCTTGAAACTGACCATGGTGGCAGTTATGCCATGGACATCTGTAAATGCTACCAATCAAGGATCTCCCTACCCCACGAGACCTAGCTGTTGAACATTTACTAACACACCACTGAAAAGATCTCCAAAACCCATTGTCAAATGAATAAAGCAAAGTGTAACACAATATGCTTAGTATGCTAGCAACAGTGTGAAAATAGGGGAAATCGCATGTTTACAAACCTCTTATTCCTCAATATTTAAATGCTATTGTATTACTGTATGACCCAGCAATTTTACTCCTAGGTATATACCCCAAAGAAATGAAAACATATGTCTACGTGGAAACTTGTGCACAAATTACTATAGCAGCATTATTCATAATAACCAAATAGGTGAAAACAACCCAAATGTCATTCATCAACAAATAAATGGATAAATAAATTGTGGTATATACATACAACAGAATGTTATTCAGCCACAAAAAGGAAAGAAGTAGTGATACACGCTACAACTTGGATGAACCTTGAATACATTATAAGTGAAAGAAGCTAGACAGAAAAGGTCATATATTGCATGATTCCGTTTAGAGGAGGGAGCCAGAACAGGCAAATCCATAGGGATGGAAAACAGATTAGTGGTTACGAATAGGGGGAGGGGGAAACAGGGAGTGAGAGCATAATGGTTAATTTTGCTTTTTGTTGTTTCTGGGGGGATGAAAAAGTTTTAGAGAGAGGTGATGGTTGCACATTGTAACTACACTAAATGCCACTGAATTACAATTACAATTACAATTTAAAATTGCTATACGTGAATTTTACCTCAAGTTAAAAAAAAAAAAAAACTCTGGGAAGCTATACATAGAAACTGCATTGTATAAACTAGTCGTCTCTGGGAAGGAGAACTGTATACCTGGGAGACAGGGCATCAGGGTGCCTTTTCATTGTATGCCTTTTAAAAAATAATTTTATTGAATTATATAGTTAATTTATAATGTTGTGTTAATTTCTGCTGTACAGCAAAGTGACTCAGTTATACATACGTATACTCTTTTTAATGTTCTTTTCCATTATGGTTTTTCATAGGATATTGAATATAGTTCCCTGTGCTATACAGTAGGACCTTGTTTTTTATGCATCTTATATAGAATAGTTTGCATCTACTAATCCCAAACCCCCATCCTTCCCTCCCCCACCCCCCTCCCCCTTGGCAACCACAAGTCTGTTCTATATGTCTGGGAGTCTGTTTTGTAAATATGTGCATTTGTGTCGTGTATGCCTTTTTTGTACTTCAAAATTTTGAACCGTGTGGACAAAAGGGGATACAAAGGTCTAACAGACGTATGTGTCCCCTCTACAAAGCCCAAGATAAACAGATAAAGAACGAGTTAGTGGCAGATCATATTTAAAGTCTATAAACACAGATTCTAGCTCAGTCCTCCAAATGCTAGCTTTCTAGAGGCTTCCATCGGTTGGGCTAAATTCGCCATATCCCATCAGGTGGGAACATCTTTTCAGAGGGCAACGGGGCATCTGGATTGACTCTGCCCTGTGAACGGAAGATACAGCAGAACACCTGGGAGACTTGGTGGTAGAGTGGGTGAGGCAGTTTGGGGGAATGGCCATATGTCCTTAGGTTAGGCATGTGACCTCTCTCAGACTTGATTTTCTCTCTGTAAAATGGGGATGATCAGACCTACCTCTCAGGGATGGTATGACAATGTTATAGAGTATTAAGGTAACATGAGGATGTTCCTGGTACTCTACAGGCACTCAGTGCTAATCTCCTTTCCCAGGAAGGGGCCAGTGCTGCAGGTTTCTTCTGCATGCTCAGGAGACCCTACCTGATGACTCAGCATGAAGGTTTGCTCTCCCTTCATTGTTCAACTAGTCCAGCTACAAGCTTGATCTTTCTCCAATATCTTTCTGAGCCCTCCATTTCTTCCATTTTTACAAATCAAGATTGCATCCTTGAAGTGGAGAATGAATAAAAAAGTTAAGAATTAGACTCCTAAGAGCAACTAGAGCTGTGATTTATTGAGTGCTTACCTTGGGTCTTGTATTTTAAATGTATTGTTTCTAACTCTTACAACAGCCTTAGAAGCAATATATTTCGATCCTTATTTTAGAGAGCACAGAGAGTTTAAGTAACTTGCTCGCAATAACACAGCCCTAGTAAGAGAGCAGGGGTTGGAACCCAGGATTGCCCGACCTTCTACTCTATCACACTCCATCATGGGACCCAACTTGCAAATTTCCGAAGTCAAGGCTACTGCTCTGTGTGGCCTACAACAATCACAGAATCTAGATGAAAGTTGGAAGACTCCCCAAAGAGTATCAAGTCTAACCTCCCCTGACAAGGAACCCTCCCTTCAACACCCCTGATTCTTTGACGGGGAGCTCACCACCTCATGTGACAGCCCATTCCATTTTTAGGCAATTCTAATTACTAGGAAGACTCACAATGTGCTATTTGCCAGTCAGATGCACTTTCTATTTTCATTACAACTTCATACACCCTGAGGAGGCCATCATTAAGACATCCTCAGCTGAAATCCTGACTCCATTACCTCCTGGACTTACAATAGTCCCCCAACACCATTGCCAAATAAAGTCCCCCCAGAACATCAGCGATGCAGACAAAGTCATGAAAGGGATGTTGATTGCTGCTTCAGATGAGTCTGGGATAGGTGATTATCTCTTCTTGAGAAAAGGTTTTTCTGGATGGGATGTATTGTCACTCGGGACAGAGGTATAGCATATATTGCAAAAGTTTAAAAATAATCAACACAATTCCTCGGTTAATTAAAGCGCTGCAAAAAGCAATGAAAGCTGATTTTTGTGCTTCTCCTTCTTCCTGGTTTTCAGCTTCTTTGGCAGTTTTCTGTTGAGTTGAAGGACAGTCAGCTCTAAACAATGAAAAATGAGCTACTGTCACTAGCTTCCTGCACCATGACATTACTGTAAGATCCAACCGCTAATAATGGTGATTAAAAACGGATAATAATTAAGAAGGGGGTAACAAAGGTCTTCTGAGTGTGGGAGCTGTGCTCATCTGATTCTCCACAGGGGAAACAAAATATGTTTATGTGATTGTGCAAACTGCGGGAAACTAAAAGATGTCAGGGTCAGAAGAGCAACGTGGCTCCTCTGGGATTCCAGGTGGCAAATAGGATGGAGAATCTTAACTTTAATGAGGACAACAAAAATCACATAATTAACACACACTGTTAACACCTCATTAGTCTCCCGGGGCTTAAGTTGTGCTAAAAATAATCAACACATTTTACTTAAATAGGGTGCTCCTACGGGTGATTGTGAAGGCTGCCTTGGCCGTAGCAGAATGGGGCCATGGCTCTTCATGTTCTTCAAATGCTTTAAAGCAGTGTTTATCTTCATACCAAGGAAAGGATTATTAAAAACATATGTGGAAATGAGTGTGTTATGAAGAGCTTCTCTGACTCTGAGCCTGACTCCAAAATCTTGCATAACCCTATTTCACAAGCCAGGTCCCTTAAGTCAGTGTTGTCTCATAAACTAATCTGCTGGGGGACACTGGTACTGGCTACAAGTCAAGCTGTAAAAACAGGCCAGTTTTGTTCAGGGCCTTCTCTTCCTTGAGACAGTCTAAGTATGAAAACTCCTAAGCATTAGACATTTGCCTCCACCGAATCTGGTTTGGCCCATGACTGCTCTGACCAATGGAATTTGGGGGCAGTGACGTTACAGGATTCTGAGCCCAGGCATTACAGAGTGAAGTAAGTCAGAAAGAGAAAGACAAATACCGTATGCTAACACATATATATGGAATTTAAGAAAAAAAAATGTCATGAAGAACCTAGGGGTAAGACAGGAATAAAGACACAGACCTACTAGAGAATGGACTTGAGGATATGCGGAGGGGGAAGGGTAAGCTGTGACAAAGCGAGAGAGAGGCATGGACATACATACACTACCAAATGTAAGGTAGATAGCTAGTGGGAAGCCGCCGCCTAGCACAGGGAGAACAGCTCGGTGCTTTGTGACCACCTGGAGGGGTGGGATAGGGAGGGTGGGAGGGAGGGAGACACAAGAAGGAAGAGATATGGGAACATATGTATATGTATAACTGATTCACTTTGTTATAAAGCAGAAACTAACACACCATTGGAAAGCAATTATACTCCAATAAAGATGTAAAAAAAAAAAAAAGAAGGCCTGAAACTTTTGCCATGCCTTGAGCTCCCAAGTAAGAAGTTGGAGTACCCCAATCGGAAAACAAGGCCACAGGGAGAGGCCTTAGAGGATGAGTCAACACATGAAGGGCAGTCACATGGAAGAACACCTGAGGCTCAGATACCCAGCCTTGCTGCCCACTGACAGCAGTACGAGAGAGAAGCCAAGCGAGGCCCATAGAGGAACTGCCAGCAGCCAATCCCCAGCCAACCCACTATCAAAACCACCCATGAGACACGATAAAAGGGTTGCTGGGGTGCGTGCTGCAGGGCAATAAATAACCCAAAGGCCGCCTCTCTGCCCCTCCCCTTGACAGTGTCCCTGCTCACCCACTCTTGAGCACCTCTCTGTGCATTTCCAAGGTATCTTCTAACACATTTGGGAAAATCCTCTACGTGTGTTCACGTGTGCTCACGGAAGCAGTTCTCCCTCCGTTTCTTGGCAAAATAATCATAGTCACTGGAATTCTTGGAGATGAGACAGCAGACTTCGTCGTCAGCTAGGAGAGAAATACTAAGTTGCTCTTGGTCTTGTTTTCCCACTGTGTAAAATTCAGAGCACTAATATACCCGCGTGGGATTAAATAGCAAAACCCCGGGCTTAAGGACTGGTGGTGGAGAGGGGTGAGAGTCATTGGTTAATTACGCGGCCCTGGACGTCTCCCTAAGTTTTAGAGTCAGTGATAGCTCTCCAAGGGGACTTTTCAAGTAATCCTCAACTTGAAAGCTCTTCTGTTCCTGTCAAAAGTCAGGGCAGATAGCAAACCTGCTCCTACCCCCTCAGTGAAGATTGGAGCTTGCTCCAAACAGAGAGTGGCAGGGAGGCAGAAAACAGCCATACAGCTCTGATAGACAGAAAGCAAAACAAAGAATTTTGTGAGTGTATTGAAGGAACATTTACACAGACCTGTGCAGTAGCCTCATCACTAGCAAAGCTAAAGTTTTAGAAGTATTTTTTTTCTTTTTTACTTCCTCACGTCCCAACACGCTATTGTAGAGCCAGATGGCAAACAAAATAACATAAACACATAAACAGCAAAGCCAGAGAAAACAATATCCCTCTAAACCGAATCTAACAGTTGTAGAAGTATTATTGACAAGACTCTGTACTTTGATTTTTAGAAAACTTATATTGAATAAATAAATGGACGGATAGATGGATCGCCAGATGCCATGATGGGCAGAGAGAGTGCAATGTGCCCACCAGCTCTTCTAGAGGGAAACGACCATATAACATTGAGACCCAGAGAAGGTCTGTGAATGGTGCAGAACCAGGATGATGAGGAAGGAAGATCTGGGTGAAATATTTCCTTTAGTTGCACCTGGTTAAGGTTTACATCACTCCCCTCAGGTAAGGAGGGATATACAAGACTTTGTTGCTGTTCCTAGTCTGGGTCCTCTTTATTCATGCTTAAGTTAACTATAAGTAGTTAATTCCATGGAATGAGCTTGGTCCTTCTCAGCTAATCTTCTTGCCGTCTTTGTAAAAATCTCAAATTAAAGAACCTCCTTAGTTTCTTAAAGAACTACAGATAAATATCTGAACTAGTGTTGCAGTCATTGTGAGCCGCCTACCTAATAAACATTCTCTTCCTTCTTAATAAGGAAAATTCAGTTTTGTTAGGGTAGCAATATGTTAGACTAAGAACAGTTTCTCTGCCAGATTCCCATGAACCTAGGGATGCCCTGTGATACGTTTCTCGCCATGAGACATAAATTGAAGGCAACTGGGAAACCTGCCAGTGCTGTCACTGCCCCCCTTCTCCTGAATCAGATGCACCTCTGGAGGTATAAAAGCCAACTTGCAGCAATGAGGCTACACGCATGAGGTCAGAAGTCTATGCACTGCTGATGAAGACAGAAAGGAAAGATGTGAACGCCCCGAGCCCGAAGGTAATGTAAAGCCACCCTACCAGCTGTGAACTTTTTGTTCCATGTGACAAACATCTAAATGTTTAAGCAACTTTTTGCAGCCAAAAGCACTCTTGGCAGTTACTCTTGGGTTGATCCGATTCAAAATTACAGTCTGGGTTCTAGTGCCCAGAGGTTAGGGAAGAAGCAGTCTTAATTGGACATTGCCTGAGTAAAGGGCAATTCCTTACAGGGTATGGTACGTTGTATTAGTTTGGGCTACATGTAAAAGAAACTCCTGACTTGCACTAACTTATATAACAAATCACAGAGTAGAAAGTCCAGAGGTAAAAAAGATACAGGTGAAGAACCATCCCAGCCTTAGGAGTTCAGATTATTCCATCTCTCTGCCTGACTATCCTTGGGGAACCCCATGTGCTAGTTGAAGTAAATTAATCAGGAACTATCCTTGGTGACCCCCTGAACCCTGTTGGGTAGAGTTAGATACTTGGACAAAATGTATGCCTATTAGAAAGGAAAAGCAGGGATTGATAATCATAGCAAACCAAAAGTGTCCACGACACACATGCTGGATAAATGCTTTGCAAAATGCGGGAAGTCCCAAAGTACGAAACGATGATGATTCTACCAGCCTAGTGTCAGCATTAGTTTGAATACATTCTTCTGCTGCCACTTGAAAAAAAAGAGGGCTTGTTTTCTTGTCCATTCATTTAACATTTACAGCTTCCAACTGAATGGTCTGATTCATTCATCCCATTTGACTGGTCTCATAACAGGAAGTAATTAAAATATCCCAAGGGATCAAACAGCCGCTTGTAAAATTGGAATCTTTGAAACAAAAACAAACAGTTCCTTCCTTCTCTTCCTCCCAACTAAGCCACCTTCACTGGTAGTATCGAATAAACCCAAACTCTGTTTAAATGAAAAGAAAGAGATTCCAAAGTCTGTTTAATAACAAGACATAGTCATGGATGTTTATTAGAAATAGTCTTTTTTTCAGTGTGGAGCTAAGGTTCTTAAGAATTTTAACAACTGGCACCTCACTGGGAATAGATGTGAAAACTGAGTGAAGGATCACATGATGTGTAGGCAGCTTCACAGGAGTTCATTTCTCCTCAGAACACCAACCTGCTTGTGCGTAATCCACCGTGGTACTCAGTGTGGCATCCGTCGGGGAGAACAATTCCTAGTTCCGGGAGCCACCTGCCAGACGTGCAGAATTTTGACAGAGTGGCATCTGTGTTTTCCTTTGGGGAACTATGTCTTTCTCGTTCTCCCCATGTGGTTCTGGTGGTGCTGACCCAGCTCCTGGTAGGGGTGGGCCTATCACACAGTGGTGTATTCCATCCTCATCCAGGCAGCAGCTGGTTATTCTGCTAATGTTTACAAATGTCTTTGCTTTTCAAATTTATTGAAGTACAATTTACAAGCAATAAACAGGCAAGATCTTTGACAAACATAAACCCTCATGTAAGCGTCCCGTATCAATATATAGAACATCTCGATCACCCCACTTCCATCATCCCAGAAAGATCTCTTACGTCTCTTTGTAGCTAATTCTGACACACATCCATACCCAGTGCCCCTTAACTCCCATCCTAGGAAGCCATTGTTCTGATTTCTATGACAATAGATTAGTTAACCTGTTCTAGAACTTCATTTCAATAGAATCATACAATATGTACTATTTTGTGTCTGGCTTCTTTCACTCCGGGTACTATTGTTGACATCAATCCATGTTGTTATGTGTACTAGCAGTTTATTCCTTCTTATTTCTGAATAGCATCCGATTATGGAAATATAACACAGATGATCTATGCACCTGCTCATGGACATTTGTGACGTTTCCAGTGGAACAATTATGAATAAAGTTCTTATGCATAGTCTTGTATAAGTCTTTGTGTGGACATACATTCTCATTTCTCTTTTTTTTTTTTTTTTTTTTTTTTTTTTGCGGTACGCGGGCCTCTCACTGCTGTGGCCTCTCCCGTTGCGGAGCACAGGCTCCGGACGCGCAGGCTCAGCGGCCATGGCTCACGGGACCAGCCGCTCCGTGGCATGTGGGATCTTCCCGGACAGGGGCACGAACCCGAGTCCCCTGCATCGGCAGGACTCTCAACCACTGCGCCACCAGGGAAGCCCCTCATTTCTCTTGAGTAAATATCTAGGAAAGAAATTATTGGATCACATGTTAAGTGAATGTTTAACCCTATAAGAAACTTCTGAAGTCTCTTCCGAAGTGCTTCACCATTTTACACTCTCACCAATAACGTAGGAGAATTCTAGCTACTCTACATCCTCATCAACATTTACATCCGTCTTTTTCTTTATAGCCAAGCATATTGAGGTACAGTGACATTCAATTGTGGTTTTGTTTTGCATTTTCCTGATGACCAATGTAGATGCTTATTGGTCATTCGTACTGAAGCACTGGTGAAATTCTTTGATCCCATTTTAAAAACAGGGTTAGCTTTCTTCTTAGTATTTCATTGTAAGCATTCTCTAAATATTCTGGATACAAGTCCTTTGACAGATATGTGTATTAATAATATTTTCTCCTGGTCTGTGGTTTGCCTTTTCAGTTTTGTAAAGGTGTCATTTGAAGAGTAAAAATTGTTAATTGTGATGAAATGCTATTTGTCCATTTTTAAAATGATCTATGCTTTTTTGTTCTACTAAGTAAACTTTACCTACTTGAAGGTCACAAAGATTTATCTCCTATACTTTATTAATAGAGTTTTCTAATAGGTCTTGAAGTCAGGTAGTATAAGTCCTCTAACTTTTTTTCCCCAAAATTATTTTAGGTATTCTAGATCCTCTGCTTTCCCGCATACATTGTAGAATCACCTCTTCAATTTCTACAAGAAAGTCTGCTGGGCTTATGCCTAGAATTGCATTGAATCTGACATCTTAACAACACTGTATTTTATAACCCATGAATATGAAGTACTTGTATATTTAGATCTACTTTAATATCTCTCAGAAACATTTTGTGTTTTTGTACATTTTAAGGGTTGAGGTATTAAAATCTTTTCTAAATTTATTACTGAATATTTTATTCTCGATGCTATTATAAATGGTATTTATTTCATTTTCAATTGTTTATTGCCAGTATATAAAAATCCAATTAATTTTTTTTTACTGACTCTGTATTATGTGACCTTGTTAAATTCTTTTACTATTTACTTTTTTTAAATTGTCCTTGGGATTTTCTATGTAGACAATCACAATGTTTGTATAATGTTTACTTTCTTTCTCCTCAATATCCATGCATTTTTTCTTGTCTTACTGCACTGGCAACGACTTCCAGTACATTACTGAATGGAGGTAGGAAGAGCAGGTATCCTTGCCTTGTTCCCAATCTTAAGTGGAAAGCAGTCAGTATGTCTCCATTATGTACGCTGTTACCTGTAGGTTTTTCATAGCTGTCTTTAGTGAAATTGAGGAGGTTTCCCTCTATTCCTCAGTTGATAAGAGTTCTTATCATGAATGGGGGTTGGATTTTGTCAAATACTTTTTCTTCCATTATCAAGATAATCATGTGATTCTTCTCCTTTATTCTGTTAATGTGGTGAATTACATAAGCAAATTTTCAAGTGTTAAACCAATCTTGCATTTCTGAGCTAAATTCTACTCAGTCATGATATATTTTCCATATTATATATTTTCTGGATTTGTTTTGCTAATATTTTGTTGTGGAATTTTTCTCTATGTTCATGAAGAACTTTGGTCTGTTAGGATTTTGGTTTCTGGTTTATGCTAGTCTCATAAAACGAATTGAGAAGAATTTTCTCTATTTTCTGAAAGAGATTGTGTAAGTGTGGTATTACTTCTTTCTTAAATATTTGATATCCGTTTGGTAGAATTCACCAGTGAACCCATGTGGGCCTATACTTTTCTTTGTGGAAAGGATTTTTACATTACAAAATAAATTTTTAAAAAATGTGTAAGGCCATTTAAACTATTTTTCTTGTGTCAATTTTGGTAAGAAGTGTTTTTCAAGAATTTTTCTAGTTTATCTCAGTTATTGAATTTATAAACATAAATTTGTTCAGAATATTTACTTACCCTGTTGATAGCTATAGGATATGAAGTGATATGCCCTCTTTCATTTCTTATATTGGTAATTAGGATTTCTCTCTCTTTTTTTTTAGTTAGTCTTACTAGAACTTCATCAATTTCATTAATCTTTCCAAAGTATCTTCTTTTGGCTTTTTAAACTTTCTGTAAAGTTTATCTTGCAATTTCATTGATTTCTGTTCTTTATTATTTCTTTCCGTCTTCTTACATTGCTGTGATTTTTCTAGCTTCTTAACATTTAAACCTTTCTATTTTTCTAATATAGTTACATATTTTCCTCTAATAAGTGCTTTGGCTGCATTCCACAAATGTTGATCTGTTGTTTTCATTACGATTCACTTGGAAATATGTTCTAATTTCCCTTATGGTTTCTTCTTTGACTCATGGATTATTTAGTGTGCCTTATTTAATTTCCATATATTTGGGGATTTTCTAGATATCTCATCGCTATTGATTTGTATTTTTCTTTCATCATAATCAGATAACATAGTCTATAAAGCTTTAACCTTTTTAAATATAATGAAACCAGGATAGACTAGGATATGATCTATCTTGGTGAATATTTCATGTAAACTTGAAAAGAACATTTATTCTGCAATCGTTGGGAAAATATAACTTTAGTCATGTTGGTTGATAGTGTTGTTCAGATAATCTATATGCCAACTGCTTTGTCTATTTCTTCTATCAATTAATAAGAGAGTATGTTAAAAAATGTCCAACTATGATTATGTACTTATTTTTCTCTTTAGTCAAGTTTTTCTTAATGTATTTTAATGCCTTGTTATTGGGTATATAAACATTTAGCATTATTGTCTTCCTAATAAATGTGCCTTTTATCATCATGAAATGTCCAGTTGCTGACGTATCTACAGCCATCGTCTTTGTCTTTGTCTGATATTAATATAATCATGCTCATCTTATGCTTACTGTTTGCATGGTAAATCTTTTTCCATCCTTTTACTGCCAATTTATCTGTATCTTGATATTTGATGTATATCTCTTACAGGCAGTAAATAACACTATTGAGCCATCATTTAAAAAACAATAAATGTCACATAGAAATGTGAATCTCTGGCCTCTCTTGAGATCTGGCAATAATAGCATTCCCATAGGCAACATCTGATTGGGCAGCTGCTGCCCCCCTATAGATTCAGAATGTTCTCTCCAGTCCCCACTCTTCTCTAGTGTTTCCCAGACACTGGGGCTGAGTTGCCATGTTTTAATGGGCTGTTGCTGTCTTTCTCATAGAAAAGAAATATTTTTTCAGGCAAATATCTCCACTAGAATATGAACATAAAATGTAGATAGGAAGGTTGTATGTTTAAAGACAAAAAGGAGACAACACGTACCTGGCCCACTTTATTCATGATGCAGCCTGTCTGGCTACCACAAGTGCTGGAGTTTTCAATTCCTGTTGTAGTAAATACTCAAGTCCTCTTTGAGATGATATAACTTTGAGCATTAGAATTCAAAAAAGAGAGGATGGTTTCAGCCTAGACATAGGCATTTTCTTTTACAAATGGCTATTCTCTCCTAGTAATGCATTTTAAAAACAATGTCAAGTCTATACTAGTGTGTATATAATAAGCATATGCTCACAAATAAGCAGATAACTTTATTCTGATCAATAATACCCAACCAGAACAATGCTCTGATTATTAAAACACATCTCCATAAGTAAAATAAAGTAGTTGAGCCAATAGTTAGATCCCAGCTCTTCTGCATTGTCTTTGAGGGAAATTGGCCAACGAGAGATAAACTCCTGCTTCTGATGTCAAAGTTTTGTGGAGAAAGACCAGTGTGAAAAGCTTCTGATGCTAAGATGGACAAAAGCTGGAGAAACATTCAAAAAGTTCCATGCTTTGGTCCCCAGCTGGGGCTGCCAACAGCTCCTATTACATCACCACTGTAAGGAGGATGTCCTAAGACCCAACCCTACTCCTGTTTTCTCCAAGAAGGGCAAGATGGATCCTGCACAGCTGGGCCTGGGCCCAGAAGAACTGTCAGGAGGTTGACTGCTTTATAAGATTGCTCCAAAATTCCGTGAAATGAAAGTCAAAGTATACTATTAGGGCCCTAACGCAGGACCATCTAATCTTCCAGATGCTGCTGCCCCCCTGGATTTATCTCTGGGTGGCCTTGGTGGGTGATGGTGGTTTGGAGGCTGTGATGGGAGTTGCTACCCACTCCATTTGAGACCGTCACTTAAGAAGGGCCAGAACCCTACTGGATTCATTTTCTAAGTGAGACACGTGGCTGCTTCTCTATTTTCCTCCCTGGGCTTCAAATCTGAGGCTTTTTGAATTCTGTCAGCACTTAGACTTCCCAATTCCTTTTCTAAAATAGAGGCTGAGTCAGAGGACCTCTCCTGTACAGTTTCTTCCAGCATCAATTTTCTATAATCCTAGGAGTAAAGAATGTTATATCACTCCTGCCCCTAGATTCTATTCTCTACATGTTGCAAGTTTGTGTATTTTGTACAAGCTCCCTGGGGGTTTTCTGTCCATCTTCTTTCGTTAGTCTGGTTGTTCTGAAGGTGTGGAGAAAAGGAACAGCGCCAGGCTGGCCATCTGAGTGCACAGAGTTTTTCTTCTTTCCTGAATATATTCACCAGAACCTGGTGAGGTTTCAGGGTGTGTGTCTGAAGAGGTCAGCAGGGCAAAGGTGAAGAGATGGTCTATGAAGCCTCAGAACTGGTGAGATAGAACGTCACCACTCTGAAGGTTCAGTGAACTGGGCTCAAGTTCTTCCTCTGCACCTAATAGGTGGGACACTGGACAAGTCAATTAAGCACCGTGGGTCTCAGTGTCGTTATTTGTAAAATATGGGAGTGACACTGGGGAGGATCTATGGTCCTTCATATATATGTCTCTTCAAATGGATTATAAGCCACCTGAACTAAGGCTATGATTTCTACATCTTCACAGTCACGATGCCCAGTGCAGAATCCGGCACATAATTGTATCAGTTAGGCATGAATTTGGCTGCTAGTAACGGAAACCCACTAATAGTGGAACACATCGAGGTTATATTCTCCTATTACGAGAAAACTACAACTGTACTGGTGTTGGTTAAGGTGCTCAGTGAGACACTTTCCCTCCCTTTAGCTTTTAATTTATTTTTTCAGTGAAGTTTTTGAGGACCTAGGCTCTCTCCTTCTTTTCCCCTCCATCCCGTGCATGTTGGCTTTTGTTCTCATTCTCACCGACTATAGTCCCAAGGGAGCTGCCACATTGCTAGGCATCAAAAACATGTTCAAGACAAGAGGAAGGAGAAAGAGGCAGCACCAACCATTTCTGTCTCTTTTATAATGAAAGTAAGAGCCTTCCCCAGAGCCACATCAGGTTATGTCTCATTGGCTATATCTGGGTGACATGACCACCGCTAGCTGAAAGGGATGCTGGGAAAGCAAGTGCCTGGTTTTCCAGCTTCTATAGTGGGAGGCAGCAAGAAGAGGGGTCAATATGGCCATTGGGTCAACAAATATTTTAAAATAAATACGACTAGAAAGTAAGCTGAAAAAATGCTTCTCTTTTCCCAAGTGGAATGTACCATGCAATTATTTTGAGGAAAGAAGCGCTTCATTGGGTATGCTTTTAAATTATTCATACTGCTTTTTTTTTTTTTTATGTGGCAAAACAGGAATGACCTATGTGTTCCCTCACAGGTATGGGCAGGAAGTGGAACTAGAGGCAGGGTCAGAGTTCATGAAGGACTTAGCTTGGAGGGATTTCACTTTGATATTTTCCTGAGAGAATACTTTGCACACACTCACCTTCTGATCAGAAAGGCATTGCTTTCGTGTGCTACAATTGGTCTTCTCCTCACATGGCCAGCCAAGTGTAACTAGTTGAGAAGTTCCTGGTTCTGACTGGTTTCCATTACCTTGTGATTCACGCACATTTGAACAGAAGGGTGACACATTCACGGTGAAAAGGAAATTTCCCAGAATGTGGCATGGACACAGAATGCAATCTCTCTTCTTCATTGAAAAGCAGTGTTATTAATGCAACGAAAAGGTGCATGAAAATCATTTAACAAGTGCCCAGCATGAAAGAGGCACTGAATACATGTGAGATGGTATGATTTTATGACTGTTAATAAGAATGATGTTTCTTCTCTCCCTGCCCACCTTGCCAATAGCATCTCCTTTTTTCCATATTACCCTGACGTGTTTGGACAAAATGACAGGATCCAAGATTGAACCACACAGGTCACTGGTCCCACTCGTACTCTCTGGGGGACTTCTGAGAGAACCTCAGGCAGGCAAGACACGCTTGAAGTTTTCTCAGGTATGTCTGAATTACTCTGGTTGGATAAACTGTCATCACACAGAACCTGGCCTTCTAGGGATGCAACCTGCAACCGTAATTGTTGCTTTCAAAGCTTTCTCCTCATGGTAACCACTTTATTTCCTGGTAGAATTTAATCCTATCAGTTTTTTGAACGCAATGAAAAGGAAGTTATATACAATTGATATCCCTGCATAAAAGAACTACCAAGTTCTCTAGCAGAGATCTCTTCTATACAGATAGAAGTGCTTTTGAATGCATCTCCTAATAATGGCTGATTTACAACGTTTGCTTGATTTTCTGTTGTATTACACATTAACACTGGGGAAAGAACAGAGGTCAGTGTAGGTGTCTTGTTTGCAAGGCGGGCACTGATGTTACAGAGATAACTGTGAGGTGTAGACTCATTTGTTGTTTCTAACTTTTCTTTCATCTCCCCTTTGGACTGGAAGGTAATAAAGTGTAATGATTAAGGGGTCAGGATTAGGAATCGGAGAATCTTGAGTTTAAATTTTGACTTTGCCATTTTATAGCTCTGAAACTTTGGACCTATTACTTCTTTTTTTTTTTCTTAATTGAAATATAACTGACCTATTATTCAGAAAGCATAATTATTCTTTCTGAACCTCCTTTCCTTATCTACAAAGTGGGCAAATTAACACCCATCCCACAAAATTATTGCAAGCATTAAATAAAGTGTTCACTTCCAAGTGCAGAAAATGCAACCCAAACAACTTAAGCAAAAAGAGAATATATTTGACTCACATAAAGAAAACAGAGTTTCAGGTACAGCTGGATCCAGGGGCTCAAACACTGCAATTAGGTCCAAATTTCTACTTTTATTGCACTTCCCTCCATTGGCCCTATCCTCAGACAGATTCTCCCTTAGGGGCTGAAATAACTCCACTCTTTCTCCTCCAGTTTCAAGTCCACTGGGAAAGAGAAGATACCTCTCTTACAACAGTCCCAGCAAAAATGTCATTGAATCTCACTGGCTCTGAATGGATTATCCCAGAACCAAGGCAATGTTATGACTGGTCAGGAGCCCACCTCTGGAGCAAGGGGTTAATCAACACCACTTGCATGGACTGAAAACGCAGTGGTTTCCAAGCAGGTAACTGGCGTGCAGTTGCCAAAGGAAAGGGCCATGAATGTTGGTGGGGTCGGGTGAGAGAAAAAGCATTTCCCCTAGAATGCCATAAAAAGGAAAGTGAATATGGACTTTAATAGCAATCCTAGAATACCATAATGGAGGAAATCTTTCTTGGCCCTTAAAAGAAATAAAATTAGGTTAAGTGAAGAAAGTGCCACCGGATACAGTAGTTACAAACTGATATAATTATTACTTCAAGAACTGAATGAAATACAGATTATATTTTTAGTCGAGTGGAAGAGTCACAAAGAGAAACCAGATGTTTCAGGGTGGGGCAGAGTGGCGGGCAGCATCTGGAACCTGGAAAAGTCATTAGTCAAAGGCACCTATGCCCATCAACAGAACGCAGAGAGGCGTGGATTGAGCTGATGGTGCCCGAGTTCCCAGTGAACCAGAAGGACTGATGTCGGGGACAGAGGGCTGGAGGCTCTGAGTTCTCAGAAGTCTCCACCTTATCTTGCGAAATGTCTGCCCCGGGACAAAGATCTTTAGTTTTTCTTCCTGCCAAGTAGAGGTTCCCAAACATGGTTGTACCCCAGAATAACCAGCTTTTAAAAAGATGATTCCAGAAAGCCCTTGCTGGTAATCGATTCACTCAGCCTGCGATGGTGCCTGGAAGTCTAGATTTTGAACACGCTGTCCTGCGGCCAGGACTAATGTTTGGGTCTTTAGGGACCCTGTCCATCCCTCCCCAGCTACAGTCCCCACTCTGTACTGGATGGATCTATTGACACCGCTGTTCCCTCCCCAGAGTATGAACCCCAAAGGGCAGGGACTCTCCCAGGTTTGGGTACCAGCACACAATGGAGCGAGCACCCACTAAGCATTTATTGAAGGAAGGTTGGCAGGCAGACAAGCAGACAGGCAGGCTGCCTTTTCCCATGTGGACTTTTCTGGGGAAAAAAGCTCCTTTTGGAAAGAGCTGCTGTGATTGAGAAAAGATCATGGCGCAAAGGAAGAAAGCTGGGGGAGGGAAAGATTCATGGGTGCCTCAGACCACACTCTTTTAAAAGACTCTTCCATAACTTTAATAAGGAAGAGAGAACAGGATGAGAGTGATAACGTTTGGGGCATCGGGTTAGCCTCGCCTCCCCATTTTACAGATGATGAAACAGAGGCACAGGGAGTTGGTCCAGGAGCACATCCTTAGGAAGTGACACAGCTGACACTCTGCAGCCTGAGTCCCCGCCTGCGTCTCACCTCTCACAGGTGTGGCCGTACAGTTCTGGAGGAAACATCACGCATATTTGTGGGCGTTTCCATCTTAGATGCATCCAGCAAAAATAAATCAATAGCTGAGGAAATCAGGGGAGAGCAAAGGGCCTCTCAAGAAAGAGACCATTGTACACGTCTCCAAACAGGCTATTTTCGGTCTACTTTTTATTCCGCTGCTACACCCTGAAGGTCACTTGCTATGTCTGCACAAACCAGTGAAGTCACGAAAAGGAATACTTGGCTAGGGAACGCGGGGCTGGGGGGAGGTGACAGCGCTGGAGGAGGTGAGGCAATTCCACAACAAGGACTGCCTAGCCGCCTTCCCTCCCTAACCGGCCCAATGACTTTCTTTCCTCGCGGTGACCACTCCCCCCGAGGCTGCCCTGCGCGGCCACAAACAGCCCAGGAGCCCGCTGGAGTTCCTGCGACCGGCTGGCGGCTGGCGGGGTACTGCTCCCCAGGTCTCAGGAGGGAAAGCTCTCTTGGAAGCGCTGGAAAGGTAAGTGCGAAGTCGAGGTTCATTTCGTTCTTCTCGGAGTGTGCTTACTGAGTTTGAAACTGGGGCGGGGCATCCAGCCTCTCCCAGGAGAAGGATACGATCATTTTCGTGGGAGAGAAACACGCTTCTTCTTCTTTTTATTTTTTAACATCTTTATTGGAGTATAATTGCTTTACAATGGTGTGTTAATTTCTGCTTTGTAACAAAGTGAATCAGTTATACCTATACATATGTTCCCATATCTCCTCCCTCTTGCGTCTCCCTCCCACTCTCCCTATCCCACCCCTCCAGGTGGTCACAAAGCACCGAGCTGATCTCCCTGTGGTAGGTGGCTGCTTCCCACTGGCTATCTAAACACGCTTCTTGACAGAGCCCAGCTGCTGTAAAGCAGAGGAGTGGGGAGGCGGGGAGAGGGGTGAGGAAGGCAACCGGGGAGGAGAAACTGACTGTTCTCGGATCTGCTAATGCCAGGCCAAGAGGACCTCAGCGTCCTCCGGGTTAGAGAAAAAAGAAATCTGGAGTGAGGAAGGCGGATGTTTCTGGATGTTGCCTGCATGGGTGGTGAGGAAAAGCCACCTGCTTAGGGGAGGCACAAAGGGAGGGCCTGGCTGCCTCAGGCGCACAGCTGGGACCCCTTCTCAGAGGGCGCCCAGGCATTAGAACACACCGCAGCCTTCGCGGGGGCCGCAGTCTTCCCAGACCCAGACCCAGGAAGGAGGCACCGGCCCGGAGGCTTGCTTTGTCCCCTGTCTCTGATAACTATGTTCTCCCTTCTGGACCAAGTGGGCCCTCCAAAAACCACTCGGTCGTCCACAGCTCAAACTGAGTGAGAGACTGAGCCAGAGGGTGAGCCTTATGCAGGTGGGCCTTGAGGGCTAGAGTGAAAAGCTTAATAAGACCCAAGGAGTCAGGGATTACCTGGGATTTAAGAAGAATTCTCTTTTTAAGAGAAAAACATCTCCTTCAAGTGTTCATTATGACCCAAGCATTCTTGGAAAAGAAAGCTTTGTGGACACACCCAAAACAATCTGTCTTTGCTGTATGTTTTTAAGGAAGTACCTTCCGATCGGCAGAGCCCCCCTGAGGGCCACGACCGGTTCAGAAGGAGAGGGGTGGTGGGTGATGACGGAGACCTTGAAGCCAAGGTCTGGCCTCAGGGAGGCTCCTCCACTCCCACCCCCACTCCCTGGGGCTTCAGCGTAGTAACCAGGCCACATCAGAGGGGGTTCCCTTGATGTCACTTTCTGGACTTCTCCTCCTACTTGTCCCTCCTTCTTGGTGCCTTTCCTGGCCACCACCTCCTCCTCCCAGGGCTGCAATAGCATCTTTCAGCTGATGGTCCCGAAATCCCTATCTGCAGTTTCTCTCTGATAGCTAAGAGCTGCCATTTACTGGGAATTTCTATGTAGCAGGCTCTGGGCTAAGTGCCTTGATGAGAGCTGTTCAGCGTGGTGCCTAAACCTTGGGCTTGGAGCAGACCACACCTTTCAAATCCTGCCTCAGCTATTATTGTATGTGTAACCACAGGCAGGACACCTGCCTTTCTGTGCCTCAGTTTCCTGCACTTTAGAATGGGCATAACAGTGCACCCACCCCACAGGGTTTTTGTGAGGCTTAAATGAATTAACACATGCCAAGTGCTTTTAACAGTGCCTTCAAGTGTGTTCAGTAAATGCTGGCAATTCTAATGGTGTCTTTTAAACCTCACAGCAAGACTCCAAGGTAAGTATTATTATCTCTATTTGCGGATAAGAAAACTGAGGCTCAGAGAGGAGGGGGAGCCCAACTAGAGTTTGCAGTCCAGCATTTTCTCTGCTACTCTGTAACCAAAATAACACTTATGCTAACTCTTAAAGAGTAAGTGAAGTGGCAGAGTCAGGCTTCAGGTCCAGTGAGTTCCGGAATCCATTCTTTTAATCACCACACTAGACTGCATTCCTGTAATGGTTACGGAAAGAATAAACACTCAACCCCAGAATTTAATTTTAAAATGGCACCTGCTTGGGGGTCGGAGAAGGTCTTTGAAAGTGCAGTTGACCCTCAGACCAGCTCTTTGGAGGCAGCATTGATCCCTGTGGGCAGACGGAAACATGTGAAAATAGCCTGGCATCTCATATCTCGTTTACACCTCCTGGTGGCCCTTGGTGGTCTTACCAGCCTTGTTTTACAGCTAAGAGAGAGTCAGTAACTTCCCCCATGATATTGCGGTTATGCAATATGGTGTATGTGTCTCACCATAACATTCCTGGTTGGGTCCCCGAACCTCTGATGGAGCTTTAAACAAAACAAAGCAACTCACGCCCACTGAATCAGAATCCCTTAGGGTGGTGCCTGGGCGTCTGAACTTTAAGAACCAGAATCTGACGTGCAGCCGACACTGAGAACCCCTCCCCGTTACACTGCCTCTTACAAAGGCCAGAAGCCCCATTTACAACCATCTGCTGAACATCCCACCTGGGATCTCGCATCTCAGCAGGCTCGGGTTGAACTTGCCCTCTCTCCCTTCTTCTCGGGGCCTGGTACCACCATCCATCACCCAGTCTCCCCTGCTGGGAACTCAGTCATCCTCAACTCCTCTTCCCCACTGCCAGTGGTACCCAAAATGTCTCCTGTATCCATGCTGCCTCCACCTTGGTAATAGCCTTCACCACTTCTGGTCTGGATTGCTGCTGCTGCCTCCTAACTCATCACCCTCTGACTACCTCTATTTCTCCGCTGTGTCTCCATTTCTTCTTGTCCTTCTCCCCTGTCCTCTCTATTCCCCAAATCCAGCCCACATCCTTTCTCCTGCCAGACTTAAGGAACTAAAAACTATCTCAACACTCACTTTTCTGCTTAAAAACTTCCACCAGCACTAGCCTCCTGGCTAATAACCACACACCTTAGTACAGAAAAGCCAGCCCTTCCATCCCTGGCTCAGCGTTCCCTCTTCAGCCTCGACTCCTCTCTGGTGGCACAGGCCATGTTCCAGCCACACTGAATTACCCCATCCCCAAAACGAACTGTGTCCCTTCACAGCCTGTGAACACATCATGTTGTGCCTCCTGCCTGAAATGGACTTCTGACCTGGCTTGGCTGAAAAACTCCTCCTTGTCTTGTGAGACCCTTAAAAGTCACCTCCTCTGGGAAGCCCTCCTGGAGTCTCCCAGGGAGATGGGCACTCCTTACTCTGTCCTTCCCCAGAACAAGGCTCCATCTTCAGTTACAGGATGGCATTGGAATGATCTGATGACACATCTGTCTGTCAGTGAACTCCTCATTCAACCTTCACATATTAAACATGTCCTACTGCCAAGTGCAGGCCCAGATGCTACGGACACTGATGAATAAAACTGAGTTTCTAGCTTAGTCTACTGAGCATGGCAGAGAAGAAGGGATAGGGCACTTCAGAGAGAAGGCACCGCAAGTGCAAGGAGCGCGGCAGCGAGCCTTACGCTGCCTGTGTAAGAGAGGATGCAGAAAGAGAGCAGCAGAAGATGAGGGGCAGAGATAAGGAGAGGGAGGACATCTGAAAGGGCCATGAGAGCCTCGCTCGTGTATCCTGAGACAACCTCCCACCCCGGGCCAATTGTCCTGGACTCCCCACGCAATGGAGATGGGACTTGGGAGGACCGTGATCAGATCTGTGGCTCAGAAAGACCCTCCTGAGTTTCTTGAGATTATGTCCCATCCATCTTTACAACCACAGCACCTAACACAGTTCCTGGAACGCAGCAGGCCCTGAAGAGACAGGGGCCGAAAGAACAAAAAGCACGCTAGGCAAGGAAGCCCCTTGGCAGGCAGCGTTTGGATTCAAGGGCACCGGGTCCCTGGGATTCCAGGTTTCCAGTGACTAAATCTCGCTCTGCCCCCACCCCCTGGGGGTGCCCGCAGGTGCCCGACTCCGGCCATGCTGGCGCTGCTCTGTGCCTACCTGCTCCTGACATCCCGCGCCTCGGAAGTCTCCGCTGACCCGGACATGGAGCAGCCCGACTCCCTCATTCAGGAGCAGATCCACGACATGCACGCCAAAGTGACGGAGATCTGGCGGCAGCTGACGCAGTGGTGGGCGGCGGGCGGAAGCCAGGACGCCGCGCTCCACGCCACCTGCCCGGTGCTGCCGTCGGCCACGCTGGACGCGGCGCAGCCCCGGGTGAGCGGCTTCGTGCTCTTCCGGCAGCTGTGGCCCGGCGCCTTGCTCGAGGCCTTCTTCCACCTGGAGGGGTTCCCGGCCGAGCCCAACGGCACCAGCCGCGCCATCCACGTGCACCAGTTCGGGGACCTGAGCCAGGGCTGCGACTCCACCGGCGCGCACTACAACCCGCAGGGCGTGCCGCACCCGCAGCACCCGGGCGACTTCGGCAACTTCGTGGTGCGCGACGGCCAAATCTGGAAGTACCGCTCCGGCCTGGCCGCCTCGCTCTTCGGCCCGCACTCGATCGCGGGCCGCGCCGTAGTGATCCACGAGGGCGAGGATGACCTGGGCCGCGGTGGCAACCAGGCCAGCCTGGAGAACGGCAACGCGGGCCGCCGGCTCGCCTGCTGCGTGGTGGGCCTGTGCGGGCCGGGGCCCTGGGCGCGCCAGGCACAGGAGCACGCGGAGCGCAAGAAGCGGCGGCGAGAGAGCGAGTGCAAGGCCAGCTGAGCACCCCACCCGGACGCCCCGAGAGCTCCCTCCACGCCCCAGACCCATTCCATGTGCCCTGGGAGCCCCTCCACGCCCTGACACCCCTACAAGTGCCTGAGATCCCCTCCGAGTACCCCAAGACCCCTCTACGCCTGACACCTATCCAAACTCCTGAGATTCCCTCCATGTGGCCCAGGGCCCCCCCTACTTGGATCTGTCTGTTCTGTGACACCTCTTCCAAGCACGCTGAGACCCCTTCTACACCCTGACACCCCTCCAAGTGCCCCAGGATCTCCTCGACACCCTGACTCTCCTCCAAGTGCCCAAGATGCCCTCCATGTGACCCAGGACCCCTTCTACACATCCCAGGATCCCTCCATGCCTGACAGCACTCCAAGAACCCTGGGACACCTCTACACCCTGACACCTCTCCAAGTGCCCAAGATCCCCTCCGTGTGACCCAAGTCCCCACCTTCTCATCTTGATTTTTCTCCTTTTGCTCCCAGAGACACTCCCTACTCTGAGGTACCACTTTTGCCATGGCTAGGATCTCCCCGAAAATCCCCTCCACCCTGAGGTCTCAAACCATGTATACTGAGACACCCCCTTTCATCCAGAGGGCACCCTGAGCTCTGAGGACCCCCAGAGATACTAAAATATCCTCATTTACTCTGAGGGTCTTCCAGACTCCCCCCCTTCCACCCTGGCAACCCTGCCCTCACCCTGTGAGCCCTGAGATCCCTCAATGCCCTAAGAACCTACCTACCCCCACCCCCTTTAGGTTCCTCCTAGGCAGTCTGAGACCCCTCCTGAGGTTGCCTCTCCCCCTCCCGCTCCCCAGCATGTGCAGTGCAGCCTGGCGCCCCTGCCCGGTGTCTCCAGCTATTCCCCCAACCCCACACCCCAGAGAGCTGCTCCTTTGTGGGCTGTTTGGCAGTCTTCGTGTTGCACATTAAAAACTTAGCAATTCAGTACTGCATGGGGGCCTTGGTTACTGTTTTGGTTTATTTGAGGCTTCTCTCCCCACTCAGCTATTTTTTGGGGAATGGCAAAGATGTTTCCCAAACCTCTTAGGACTTCTCCCCTGCCCAGCTCTGTTGGCTGCAAGGCTCAGTCACTGATCATCATGCCTTTGGGGTGTGCCTCGCAAGAGGGAGGAAACCAGGATCACTTAGGGAAATGGGGAAAAAAATACAGCTTCCTGGGCCCCATGCCAGAGCTGTAGAATCCAAAGGGAGAGGAGAAAATCTAACTGCAACAAGCTTCCCAGCGATTCTGATGCTGGAGCCACTGGCCTGGCATGAGCGGTACACCAACTCACTGGGCCCAGTGGCCTCTCACATCTGCCTCTGTGGGAAGCCTGAGGTCCATTTCCCAGAGGGCGGAGACAGGGCCAGTGAGGCAGTGTCCCTGGGCAAGTTATAGGGAGGTTGGTGTTGGTAGCTAAAGTTGTCAGCTTTCTCCACAGCCAGGACGATGCCCTTCTCGACTTCTTGATACAAAAGCAGTTGGAAGCAGTGGGGTCCAAAGGCAGGTTGGTCTTAATTAAGGCTTGATGGAGGTTCTGCCTCTCTCTGTGAAAATTATAATCTCTACACAGACTAGATCAGTCTTGTGTATTCACTTTCATTTACTGAAGTATCCATCCTGGGGTAGACCCACTTCCTAGCTGTGGCTTTCCCACCCTGGTTCCTCAGAGGCAGCTTCTGTTTCTCCCAGACTCTTAAGGCAGTGAGTCAAACTGAACCTTAGCCAGAAAGCCATCCCCAGTGGTTATTTTTACCTCTTACTAGGACTACCTTGTTATTTAAAACCCTTTCCTTGAGCCCAAGCGACAAGTGGGAAGAAAGGCTATTGCCTGGTGAATTTGCTCCACCAACCGGTTCTCACTGGTTTTGAAACGGAGCAGGACTCTGCGAGGCCTTCCCAGGGACAGACCCCTTGTGTCCCCCCACCCCACCCCACACACACACCAGTTTGTATAAAAGCTCTAGCCTCCTAGGCCTTCCCCAGGTTCCAGAGGGCAAATTTAATCAGAGAAGTGAGAAAATGCAGAAACAAAGGAAAACAGTCAAGCAAGACAATAATAGTCTAGTTATAAAACAAAGTCAAGGACCTTTAGTTCCTCCTCAAGTGCTATAGAGAACATCCTGGGCCATATCCTTGAGCTGTTTTGCAGATACTGAAACCCTCACCAGGTGGAAGAAGTTAACAGCATGCTGACCACCAGCACGTAGACCCCAGACCGGCTGGAACCAGAAGGTTGATGACTGAGATTCCTGAAACATCACCCCGTCCTCATCACCAACCAACTAGAAGGATGTCATGAGCTGATTGTGCACCCTGTGACCCTCTCCCTCACCTTGCCTTTAACCCTTCCCTGAAAGCTATCAGGGCCTTTGGGTCTTCTGAGCATGAGCTGCCCGTTCTCCTTGCTTGGTCCCATGTTGGGTGCCTTGCAATAAATACTGTACTTTCCCTCACCACGAGGCAGTGTCCGTAGATTGGCTTTACCGCATGTCAGGCGAGCGGTACCAAGTTTGGTTCAGTAATGGTTTGAAATATTAACTTGAAATGTACGGGTCAGCACTGAAAAGGGAATTAGCAAACTGAGTCTTTAAATATCCTGATTTCACATAGAGGCATTTGCCTACCCCCGCAATTAAAATTTGTGAAAACAAGGCAGCAATTACATAGCACACGATGGACAGGAATAAAAACCAACACCCCATCTTCGACTCTGCCGCCCAGATTATAGGTTAATTCAGGATCATCAAGGGAAGTTTGCACGTAGTTTTCAGAAGGGGGCTGGTGCGTCTCATCGCTTGTCTTCCGTCTTGGTCTGTTCAGGCTGCTGTCACAAAATACTGGAGACTGGGTAGCTTATAAACAATAGAAATCTATCTCACAGTTCTGGAGACTGGGAGTCCAAGATCAGGGCGCCAGCATCGTCAGTGAGAGCCCTCTTTGGGACTCATAGCCCGTACCTCTTTGCAGTGTTATCACGTGGTAGAAGGGATGAGGGATCTCTTTCAAGCCTTTTTTAAGGCAGCAACCTCATTCACGAGGGCTCCCCCTTCATGACTTTGGGACCCCCTACCAAAGGTCTCACCTTCTAATACCATCATATTTGGGGGTTAGGATTTCAACGTATGAATTTTGGGGGGAACACAAACATTCAGACCACAGCACCTTCTGTTTTTAGTTTCTCTCTTCACTACCCTTGACACCCCCCAGACTGAAGAAATACCCTCGCAGATCTGCTTCATTTCTGTCGTGTCCATTCATGGGAATGGGATTGATACGCTATTCTATGGGCCTCCAGAGCCAAGAAACAAAGAGAGGAAATAATAAAGGGGCAAGTTACCGTTCACTGTAAGGGCCAGGAATGTATGCAGCACAGGGGCTGAAAGTTTAGGCTGAGGTAGAAAGGCCTGTTTGGAACCTCAGCTCAGCCACACTTATAAGCTGTGTGACCTGGGCAAGTCACTTCACCTCTCTGGGCCTGAGCTCTCTCATCTGTAAAATAAGACTATCGCATTGGACTGTTGTGAAGATTAAATGGAGAGTTACTCATGAGAGGTGTATAGCATAGCGTGAAGGCCTAAGGAGCTAACGAATGGCTAAGGTCAAAAATAGCTACCTAGTCATGGATTGGATGACCTTGAAAGGTAGTGAGTGTCGTGTCACTAGAAGGATTCAAGTAAAGGCAAGGCTGCTACCTCTTCGGTTTGGAAGAAGGATTTCCGCATCCATTAAGAGGCCAGCTGAGATGAATTCTGTGATCCCAACTCTTGGGGGGAGGGGCCAAGATGAAGGAAAGACTGGTGCCCATAAGGGCAGGCATCTGGTTCCTGCACAGAACCGGATGTGTGCCACCAGACCCGCCCACAGGACCCCATTTGGCCCCTGGAGGCTATTTTTACTCCTCTCCTCTTACAGATCTATTTTGTTAATCTTCTTATATTTGCTGTTTTGACTTCCCAGCCAGCTTGCTAATCAGTTTGCCTATTTGACTCACAGGGTTTGCGTTTGTCACTGAGACTTAAACACACACTTGTTTTGATTTCTTTTTGTAAAATTAGAAGCGTTTGATGTAATGACTCTACCTAGACGCAGCTGGTAAAGTGAGAATAATGCTCCAGTTTGCACAGTTTAAACACAATGTCGACAATAATTAGAAACGCTATCTTTAGATGTTTAGGATAAGCTTTTTCTCCGAATTGCAGTGAATTTTTCTTCCAAGTGGGGCTTTTCAGTGCGTGTATATACAGAAATACTAAAAACGTAAGAAAATAGAGCAAATCAGTGAGTGCTTTGGTCAACTTGAAAGATGGCAGGAAATTAACTAACTGATTTTAGATCTGGCGTTTTTGACTGAATGCATAAAATCTTTACATTCTCCATATTTTTCACGACTAGCATATGATCTAAAAATTTTAGGGATGGATTGCAAGTGATAAGTTGCTGCAATATGCTAAAAGCTATGCTCAGTCCAGCCTCGGCTTTCGGCGAGGGCGGGAGGAGGATAATGTAAATAATACCGATGATTAATCGCCTACATCAGGATAATTACATTTTAATTTCAGGTGACAAAAAAGATACAGTTATGATACATGATGATCATAGATCCACTAAATCAAGGTCTACAACTGAATAGAAGTTACTTTGTTTAAATCAAATTACAAAACAGCACCTGATCTTTTTTTTTTTTTTTCTTTTAAGTCCGTTGTTTTAAATTTAATAGGCTATCACTGGCCTTTGCCAAGATCCCAAAATATATTCCTGGGCTCATATAGATTCCAGAAAATCATACTTGTCAGTATTATGCAAACTTGCCCTAAGAATCCGAAAAAAAAATCCTCATTTTGTAAAGAGGTGTTATGAAACGTAAGGCGACACATCTGTATCTATCGTTTTAAATTACCTTCAGGCTGTGTCAACTTGTTTTGTTTTGTTTTGTTTTTGTGAACAACTGTAATATCGAGAGATGGGTCCTTCTTATTTTTCTGCTTATTTCTAATTAGATTCACTGCCTCGCTCTCTATTGCATCTGTAGAATGTACAAATTTTTCTCTGTTCAGAAAGACATCTGGAAAACAAGGAATATATTAATGTAGTGGGTTGAGGGGAATCCTTTGGCTTTTTGACATCCTAACTGAGCCATATGAAGGTACCCTCAGTATTATTAAGGAGGAAGATTGCTCCAGATGGAGGCTTCCAAAATGAAAGCAGAGGACAGAGATGGAAGGGACTCAAATAGAGACCTTCTTCAAAGAGAAATAAGGTGTCAAGTCACAGGGCTACAGGAAATAAACCAGCCAGGAGAGAGCCACAGGTTTTAGAGGAAACCAAGAGTGGCAAAGGCATGCTGTGATTTGAAAGAGACAGAAAAGGTAACCCCAATGAGCAAGTAGCTGGTCTTCGAAATTCTTTAGAGAGAAGATTGGACATCCATTTGGAACAATTCAGATGGTGAGCTGGGGTGCAAATGCTCCCAGAAGGAATAACACATCCCCAACTTCACTCCAACACATGAATGACTGATACTAGAACTCTTTTTTTAGAGCTTCAAGTCATGATGGTGGTGTGTGTCTGGGAGTGAGGGCACAGAAAGAGGAAAAATGATGGGAAAACGAATTTCGCTTCCTTAAGACTGCCAACTAGGAGCGGGTTCCAGCAGGGATTGAGCTGAATGCCATCGGGGCCTCCTAACGACAGAGGCTGTTCCAGGAGAAGGAGAAAGGGGGAGGGGGAGAGGAAGGTGCAGAGGAGGCATGGAAAGAGGAGTTAGGGATGAGAAATGTCTGGTTTACAAAAACCAATCCATTTCCACAGGCCTTAATTAAAAGAATGACAAACACTCATATGTAAACATCCACACCTAAAGGCTCCCGGGTACAGAGCGATCACAAGAAATGCAGAGTATGCAAACAAGCTTTCATTAAGAGACCTGTCAGCTCGGTTTCATTTATCCAGACTGTTCAGCATTCTGCTGGCAACTGAGCTGGAAAAATAATGGAGGGACAGATACACTTGAAGAGGTAAACAAAGGTGGGAACGTTTCAGCTGCAAAATAGGACAGGTAATAAAGAAGTCAGGGAATGGGAGAGATGAGATGGCATTTTTCTTAACAAACAAACAAATAACAACCACCCCTCCCTCAACTCCACACTCATCAGTAATGCAATATTCTGGCTTTTAAAAGAAAAAATAAAACAAGAACAGACATGTGGGGTTCAGAGACAATGCTATTGGTGGCCTACTCAAATCTATCCCCCACTCTGCTACACTTCCCAAGATCTGATTTTGTTTTAGTGTTCACCCTTTTAGAGTCTACATGTCCAGGGACAAGGCTCCTCCCCAATTCAGAGGATAATCTTGATGAATCTAAGCCCATCAGAGTAATTTCATCTTCCTTGCTAAGGACTGTTTTAGACATAGACATGTGACATGGTCATATAGGCATGTGACAATTTTGACCAATGAAATGTGACAAGAACTGGGTTACCTACTCTTAAAACACACACACACACACACACAGACACACACACACACACACACACACACACACACAGAAACTTCCTTCTGCCTTTGGACACAGATGTGAGAACAGGTGATGGCTGGAGCTGTTGCAGCCATCTTGTTATCATGAGGGAGTAGATGACACCGAGGCAGGCAAAGCAGGAAGACAGAAACTCAGATCCTTGATAACTTTCTTGAATGAACCAGCCCTGCCTGGCATTCCCTACTTCTTAAGTTCTTGTTATGAAATATAATTCATTTCCTTATTGTTTAAGTTTCTTCAAGTGTGAACTGTAGCTGAGAGTACCCCAACTGATGCAGGGTTATCTGGTGGAGTAGGGCACAGAATGCAATACATTTTCACAATGACTCTTAAAAAGACAAAAGACAACCATAAGTAATTGCTGGAACTCTTTTTAATGTCTGTGGAACAGAAGAACCATGTTGAGTTGGGACAGCAGAGGTGGGACAGTGTCACATGTATGTACAGGGCAATGTCAAGATTACAAATATGACAGGATCATCTCATTGGCTCCAATTCCATCTAATAACACAAGACCCACCCTCCCCCCACAAAGGCTGATTGGATACACAGAGCTTATGTTATCGCTCCCTATGACCCCCTGCCCTGAACCCCATACTCTGGGACTCATGGCAGTTTTCTTGCCCATGATGGAATGTGTAGGAGTTTATTATAAGCCCTGCTTTCCAGAAGGTGATGAATGGGCCCTAAAAACATGCACCTGGCCAATCGTGTGTCAAAACCAAGGCTTCCGTGGGGAGAGATTTTCCTTGTTATTATCATTGTATTAAATCTGGCTGTGTTTTCCTTTGGTGGCTTTGGCGTCCTATGCAGTAGTGTTAAACATCTGCAGAGAGTTCAGGCCTGGTGCAGCAGGAAAATGATTTCTGTGGCTGCTGGCCTGGGCAAGCTTTGCAGCTGCAGAAGCGACCTCCGTGGAGGGAAAGGTAAGGGGATGAGTCTGGGAAGGGGGAGAGGCTGGAGCATAGAGGGATGAATGGGGCATTGGGGCCTGACGGGCAGGGGTAGATGTCATGTCCTGCTCACCGGGAGCCACAGTGCTCTGACTCAGGCGTGCCTGCATCCCTCTAGGTGATGAGGGTGGACTCAGGTGAGTGGGAAGAAAGCAGCTGGAGGTCCAACCAGGGTGCATTTGGCAGAGGATGGGCCCCTCTGGTCTGCACCTTGCCCTCCTCCAGAGCAAGACATGCAAAGTCTGATGGATCCCACCCAGCTGGCAGAGTGATGTCAGGAGATAAACGTGGCAGGGAAGTTTTGGGGGCGGGGGGGGCGGGCAGCTGGTCACCCACGTGCATGCAGGATTCACACCTGGGATCCCAAGCCTGGTCTAAACCTCTGATTTCTAGGATGAATTGAGGAATTTTCTACCTCTCCCACCTTGGGAACTTCTCTTTTCCCTGCAGGAGAGTCTCTCAAAGGAGTCATTCTGGTTCTCAGGGATGTTCTGAGCTTTGCGATCTAGTTTTAGGTCTTCCTGGAGAAATGAACTGCGTTCAGCACAAAGAAAGGTCTGTCATTTGATGAGGCTTCAAGTGCTGCAGCGCCAGATGCCGCCTAGAAAAGTTAATTTTATCCCTAAGGAAAGAAGCAGGTGGGGGTGACCACTCTCTGCTTTCCCACTCTTGGAGCTTGAACTTGGTTCCCTAGTCCCCTCCCCTCCCATCATAACAAAGGCTGTAATGAGTTACTTTGTTTTTCCCTTTCTTTCCACTCTAGGGCCACGAGCTCTGTCTTTAAAACCCCAGTAGCCGGCAGCACAGGGGGAAGCAGCCGCAGCATTCTGTTGGAGGAGTGATGCTAGAGGTTTCAGGTGGTGGGGGGATTGTGGGTTGGCCCCTAAGCAGCTATATCTTGCCCCAACCCTACAGGACCATAAAACCATAAAACCCTATATGTAGCCTGGGATGAAGGGAGAGAACCAGCATTCCCAGGTTCTGGCTCTCATCTCATCTCAGAAACAAAACATCAAAACACCACTGGAGTCCCCCCCATCTTCCCTGTGTATCCACAGCCCGCCCCACTCCCCCCTGTCCTGCCCTCCCCAGTCACTCCAGGTCGATTAATCCTCTAGAATTACAGGCTGGAAAATTCAGCTCTAGTAGTCAGCAGACAGGTCTCAACAGGGGCTGTGGATTTCAGACCGGAAGCCTAACCTTCTGAGCCCACTTAAGCCCCTTTCCGCCTGCCAGTCGGTGCCACTACAGACAGCGCTGCGGGCAGGATGCCAAGAACACCCACGCTGGGAGGTCCTTCCGGGCCCTGACGTGATGGAGAGGAGCCGGGGGCCCTCTGGACCCATTGTGCTTAATTACACCTTACTCTACAGCCTCCTAATCATTACAAAGACCGGAATCTGATTAAAAACCCCATCCATTTCAAGCCCTTCTCATAATTCTGATCGACAACTTTAACCGCAAATAGAAAAACATCTTATCTCTAATAAAACAAGTGCTGACAGAAAGATGGATGTCGAAAACCAGCCATATGGCTGACACGATTCCGCGCCTGGCCATGTTCACAGCGTGCAGCTTCCACAGAAAGAGATGACACTGAGAAGCTTGAGGACCCGCATTTAATAAATCGAACTGTGCTGGCATCATCAGGATATTCACAGTTTACAGCAGGAGCTGTGTGTCCTTTTTCACTTGCAGACTTGGAGGTGTTTTAGGAGAAAGTGACTTCGGTGAGCTGTTCTGATGCTTAATTCTTTACCGACCCGGGTGCCTTCAATGTGTCATCATGCCTGACCTCGTTCCCCTTCAAGTTTTCATGGTGTTCCTTCTACCTCCACTCTCGGGGGTCTCTCCTTGCCATCTTCCAGGGTGGGAGCTTCTGCTGCACGCTGGCTGGACTCAGCAGAGTCCGGGCAAGGTTTGGGGCACGACCCCTTGGCGGCCAGGTCCGGAGGGGATGGCGCCATCTCGTCCCTCCGACTCTCCACGGGACCCTCTCTTGTGACCCCTTCTGGTTTGGCAGCTGCCTGCTCCTCTGCCAGTTTCACGATTTCCCTTCCAAGCCTGTTTACTTCTTCTTCCTCAGAAGGTAGCTGGGGTAATGAGGGATGAAAGTGCTTGCGTTGGTTCCTGTGACTCTGATTTGCTGGGGAGCTAACGGCGGGAATCCCAGCATCCTCCCGCACTGTCAACGCCTCGGCAGCGGCACGACTTTCATCTCGTTCTTGCTTCTGAGCCTCCCCTGAAACAGACCAGGGACAGCGTCAAACCTCTGGCTGGAAGTCAGCCCTTACTTCCCCTCTCCTCCCAACCTCAGGCCCACGGCTGCCAGGCCTCCGACATAGAAAATCCTGCTGAAGGGAACACAGGACCCACAAAAAAGAAAACAGCCACTCTGGTGATTCCTGTGTCATTAATGGAGGGAAAGGGATCACGTGGGCCATGTCTGTAACCCCTCCTTTCCAGGCGCCTGGTTATCGCCTGCTTCGCTCTCTGATGGTGGTTCCTTGTGCCCATGAAATATTTCACCTGAGGACAAAGGGTTTGTAGGTTCTGTAGCTCAGGGAAGATCTGGGGCTCTTTAGTAATGAAAAGAGGTTCTCGCTGCTCTCTGTGTGGGAAACAGAAGGAGAGTTAGGGAGGGATTGAGCACCTCCACCCCCATCTCCATCAGCACCTCATTCTTTGATGCAGACCACTTGTGCTTTCTCACGTTCAATAAAGCGCTGTATGCAAAAGCAACTTCAAGCTCCCTACCCCGCCTCTCTAAACTGTTCTTTCTAAACCTGTACAACAGAAATTCTCTAGCTGCAACTGGAGGGGGATGGGAGAGAGCATGGGGCCCTGAGAGCCAGCATCCAGACCCCATTTTCCTATTTGCTTGCTTTGTGGTCAGGATGACCTGTTTGGCCTTCTTTTTTTTTTTTTTTAACATCTTTATTGCAGTATACTTGCTTTACATTGTTGTGTTAATTTCTGCTGTATAACAAAGTGAATCAGCTATACGTATACATACATCCCCATATTCCCTCCCTCTTGCGTCTCCCTCCCACCCTCCCTATCCCACCACTCTAGGTGGTTGCAAAGCACTGAGCTGATCTCCCTGTGCCATGCGGCTGCTTCCCACTAGCTATCTATTTTACATTTGGTAGTGTATATATGTCCATGCCATTCTCTCACTTTGTCCCAGCTTACCCTTCCCCCTCCCCGTGTCCTCAAGTCCATTCTCTACATCTGTGTCTTTATTCCTGTCCTGCCCTTAGGTTCATCAGAACCCTTTGATTTTTCTTTAGATTCCATATATATGTGTTAGCATACAGTATTTGTTTTTCTCTTTCTGACTTACTTCACTCTGTATGACAGACTCTAGGTCCATCCACCTCACTACAAATAACTCAGTCTTGTTTCTTTTTATGGCTGAGTACTATTCCATTGTATGTATGTGACACATCTTCTTTATCCATTCATCTGTGGATGGACACTTAGGTTGCTTCCATCTCCTGGCTATTGTAAATAGAGCTGCAATGAACACTGTGGTGCACGACTCTTTTTGAATTATAGTTTTCTCAGTGTATATGCCCAGTAGTGAGATTGCTGGGTCATATGGTAGTTCTATTTGTAGTTTTTTAAGGAACCTCCATACTGTTCTCCATAGTGGCTGTATCAATTTACATTCCCACCAACAGTGCAAGAGGGTTCCCTTTTCTCCACACCCTCTCCAGCATTTATTGTTTGTAGATCTTTTGATGATGGCCATTCTGACTGGTGTGAGGTGATACTCATTGTAGTTTTGATTTGCATTCTCTAGTGATTAGTGATGTTGAGCATCTTTTCATGTGTTTATTGGCAATCTGTATATCTTCTTTGGAGCAATGCCTATTTAGGTCTTCTGACCATTTTTGGATTGGGTTGTTAGTTTTTTTGATATTGAGCTGCATGAGCTGCTTGTATATCTTGAAGATTAATCCTTTGTCAGTTGCTTCGTTTGCAAATATTTTCTCCCATTCTGAGGGTTGTCTTTTCATCTTGTTTATGGTTTCCTTTGCTGTGCAAAAGATTTTAAGTTTCATTAGTTCCCATTTGTTTATTTTTGTTATTTCCATTTCTCTAGGAGGTGGGTCAAAAAGGATCTTGCTGTGATTTATGTCATAGAGTGTTCTGCCTATGTTTTCCTCTAAGAGTTTTATAGTGTCTGGCCTTACATTTAGGCCTTTAATCCATTTTGAGTTTATTTTTGTGTATGGTGTTAGTGAGTGTTCTAATTTCATTCTTTTACATGTAGCTGTCCAGTTTTCCCAGCATCACTTATTGAAGAGGCTGTCATTTCTCCATTGTATTCTCTTGCCTCCTTTGTCAAAGATAAGGTAACCATATGTGTGCGGGTTTATCTCTGGGCTTTCTATCCTGTTCCATTGATCTGTATTTCTGTTTTTGTGCCAGTACCATACTGTCTTGATTACTGTAGCTTTGCAGTATAGTCCGAAGTCTGGGAGCCTGATTCCTCCTGCTCCATTTTTCTTTCTCAAGATTGCTTTGGCTATTTGGGGTCTTTTGTGTTTCCATACAAATTTTGAAATTTTTTGTTCTAGTTCTGTGAAAAATGCCATTGGTAGTTTGATAGAGATCGCATTGAATACGTAGATTGCTTTGGGTAGTAGAGTCATTTTCACAATGTTGAGTCTTCCAATCCAAGAACATAGTATATCTCTCCATCTGTTTGTGTCATCTTTAATTTCTTTCATCAGTGTCTTATAATTTTCTGCATACAGGTCTTTTGTCTCCGTAGGTAGGTTTATTCCTAGGTATTTTATTCTTTTTGTTGCAGTGGCAAATGGGAGTGTTGCCTTAATTTCTCTTTCAGATTTTTCATCATTAGTGTATAGGAATGCAAGAGATTTCTGTGCACTAATTTTGTATCCTGGTACTCTACCAAATTCACTGATTAGCTCTAGTAGTTTTCTGGTAGCATGGCCTTCTTTTTTTCAGATACAAAATGAGGGGCAGGACTCTCTGATGGCCCTTCCGGACCTAACAAGCAAAAGAGGCTCTGCATGCCTGGGAAGCACTTGGGGAGTGAACTCTTGGCACCCAGACATGTGTGTTCAACACTAGACCCTGTGGTTCTCAGAAGTCAAGGCAGACTTGACTGCTGTCCCCACACCCCAAGCCTCTAGTTCTGATACAGATTTGCTTCTCACATTCAAAAGAAGCCATTTTCCTTCTCTTAAGTCCTTTTAATGACCATAGAAATTTCCCAGGGACAGACATTCGACCAAATCTTGTATATACTCTAAAGCCTGTATTTAGTCATGGACCACTATGTATTACTCTCCTAAGAGCTCATTGACTTCAGTAAGTATTGTACCTGAAAATGAGACCATTACTTGTGCTTAAATGAAATTCATGAATATATAAATGAGTGTCTGAAGCAAGCCTTGATTTTTAAAAAAGTAACTCTTCAGATCTGTTCAGCCAGGATAACGCACGTTAGTTCCTAATAGGTTCCTGTGCTCCCCAGCTCCTCCTGCTGTAATCCAACTATCAGGAGAGGAACCTTCCCTAAGGCTTTGCTACTAAAAGTGGGGTCCGTGGACCAGCAGCAGTGGCATCACCTGGCAGTTTGTTAGACATGCAGTATCCTATCCCAGACCTACTGGTTCAGAATCTGCATTTTAGTAAGATCGCAGGCGATGTGGCTGCACGTGACACTGTGAGACACACTAGAGCTGAAACACAAATATGACTATGCCTTTCCCCAGCTCTCAAACCTCCAAAGGCCGCCACCACCCCGAGAACAAAGCCCTAGCTTCTCCTGACATTCAAGACCTTCAGTGACCCAACATCCATTTACCTGCCATGCCAACTCTTCTCCTCGTGTCCTTATACTCCAGCCACACCGAACCCTTCACGGCACCCAGCCCTGCCCTCTGCGTCTTTGCTTACATGGTTGATGCCTCCGTGACCATCTTTCCTTGATGCGTCAAGATGACCAGCTTCAAGAGTGAGCCCCACCTCCACCTCCGCCGTGAAGGCTGTTTGATTAAATCCTTCCACTGTCCTAATCCCCACAAGGTTGTGTCTGAACCTCCAAGGGAACTTCATACTTCTTACTTTTTTAACCCTTAAATTGTTACTTATGTATAATTAGCTTATAAAATGCACCTGAAGTATAAAATCTTACCTGATTAATTTTTTACCTTTGCCAGTAAAGGGGGGGCTCAGTAAATAGCTTATTAAATGTTTGAATCTATAGACATATACATGAATGCATGAATAAATGAATATGTTTGTACATATATTTCAATACCATCCATAAATAAATGAAAGCAGTCCTTGGATTTATTTGTTCCAGGTTCAGGTTACTAAAAGTTCTTAAAATGGCACTTTGAGAAAAAAAGGTTTCTAACTCACACAATCATTTAGCTACATCTGTGGTAGCTCAGGGAAGCAATCACATAATTTTCATACTAACAAATGAAAAAATGTTATAGTGGTTATACAGGAGACACGGGGAAACACGGAGTCAAAATGAGCCAGTTTCCAGCATAGTGCAAGAAGCTTTATTCAAAAGGAGTAAATTATGGTCCTTTCTGCGGCTAAATTTTTCACCAACGTGAGATGAATAAACTCCTTCTGGAAATTACTCTTATGAAATTACTTCTTCCAGGACACTTAATAGTATATTCTGGTGCCCCTGAAAAATTAATTAACCTTATCCATAACAACCTAACCCCTAAACCATTTGCGCTGTTTTTACTGTAGGTCAGGTTAATCTTCTCTACCTTAATTTACATCTAAGGGAGGGTGGTCTAAATTACACTGGGGCCTTTTGGTTCACCGGTCCTTTGCCTTGTGCCATTTTTTTAGATGACATTCCGCTCACATCCAAATGTATGAATCTTTTTTAAAATGGCAAACCTCTGAGATTACCAGGTAGAACTTTTCAACTTTTGGGTGGTGAGGGGAACGGGGGCCACACTGCTGTCATCATTATAGATCAAGGCACAGTCGCAATAAGGGGATGGACATGGCTGTAATTCTCTTGTCTGGTCCTATTGTGGATTTTTTTTTTTTTTTCCAAGAAAGCCTAGATTTTCAGAGTCTCAGGACCATAAACATATAGAGACCAGGCTCTGAGACTGGCTTATGGTTCAACAGCAGGATTTGCCAATCCTCTTCTTGCTTTTGTTTATCCAAAAGATATCTAAAAAGTACACTCAAGTAGTGATCAGAAGACAAAGAAAAGTTACTGAAAATACCACAACTCTTGAGCTAATAAGGAGAACCTTATTTGCTGTGGGAGCAGAATCTTCCTTTAACTCTGTGGTTCTGGAATGTTGACGCTTAAGCTGTGGGAGTTTTATTTCTCCTTTGAGAACAGACACATAGCATTGCCATTTCTTTTTTTTTCTTTTTTTTGCGGTACGCGGGCCTCTCACTGCTGTGGCCTCTCCCGTCGCGGAGCACAGGCTCCGGACGCGCAGGCTCAGCGGCCATGGCTCACGGGCCCAGCCGCTCCGCAGCATGTGGGATCTTCCCGGACCGGGGCACGAACCCGTGTCCCCTGCGTCGGCAGGCGGACTCTCAACCACTGTGCCACCAGGGAAGCCCTTGCCATTTCCATAAAAGAAAGATTTCTGAATTGGCTCAGAATTGGAAAATATTATTACCCCCCAAATAGTAATTATTCCGTGCTGCTTTAGCAAACAGAATTAGTATCATTAATACTTATTAATAACAATATACATATCAATAATGATGAGGCAATCAACTGATACAAATGCATTAGGACACAAATAGTGCAGAAAGAAAAAATATTTTCTCCAAAAGAAAAAAACAGTAGCTCTTTGTAGAAAGGATTGCTGGTCTTCTAAAAATGTGTTCCCTCCCCCCTAACATTGGCCCGAAGGGCACATTCATCTTCTTTTGTTAACGGGTCTCTGATGGGCTTTGTCTTCCTGAGTGTGAGCTGCTTTCAGTTGGAATTAATCAGAGATGCAGCCGTGATGAGGGCATCCCAGACACTGACAGCAGTTACATAAATGCTTCCTTGTTGCCACCCGTGCTGGCGAAGGACAGGGTTGGAACAATGAGAGCTAATGATGGAACTCTGAAAGCTATCATTTTGAATCAGGCCATTACTTACGCTACCCTTCTGAAAATCAAGCCAGGCTCAGACTCCATGTCAGGTTAGCAGGCTTGGGCCTGCCCGGGGGCTCAGCAGGCCACAGCAGACAGAGAGGGCTTTGGATCTCCATGGGGACACTGGATGCTGGCATGGGATGACCTCCAGCCAAGACATGTTCCAGACTGCACAGTGGGCTACGGTGTGTCACAGGCCAGCCTTGCAAACAGCCACATGCTGCTGGCTAGAAAGTCCCCGCCTCGTCTTCTGGCCAGTGTGGGAACCCCACAAGTCAGGAGCTCTCTCCAGGAATTCTGCCCGCATGTGCTTGGGGAACCTCTCTGTTGAAATCCTAGACCCGTCCAGGCTTCTCTTCTTACCATTCCATGCACTAGTATGAGTGATCTGGTTAGGCTTCAAAACACACCTGTACAGAAGCAGGAGTGAGCCTTGCTGAACCCAGCTCGGATTAGCAGAACCACCCATCGGATCCAAAGACTCAGGATAAATAATACATAGCTGTTGCTTGAAGTTCTAAGTTTTGGGGTGTTTTATTATACAACAGCTAACAAGAGACAGTTGGGAGCCACTTGAGATTTTTGAGCAGAGTACAACCCTGATGGAAAGCAGTGCTCCAGAAGCTTCATCCCACAGCAGCAGGATGAAGACGGGAAGGGAGTAAGGAGATTCTGGGAGGCAGGAAAACCAGGATGGAAGCCTTGCCAAGAAGGTCAAGAGGGCCCAAGCCAAGTCAGAGGTGGTAGAAATGGAGATACAAGAAACTCTGAAGAAAGAGTAGCAGCAGACTAGATATGGATGGAGAAGGAACGTGGACGGTGGTTGATGATGACTCTGTTGGATAGCTAAGTGACAAAAAGAGGAAGCAGGAAGAGTTGTGATGTCATACTTGAGAAGTCCATAGAATATGCAGGTGGGAAAATTTGTGCTTTGGGAAATATGGGACTGTAACTCTGCAGATGGGACCCACTGGGAAAAAATGTCAAAAATATTTTCATAGAGGTGTGGTTGCAGGCATGACACTGAGCAAGAGAAGATGGAGAGGAAATGTAGAAATCCAGGAAAGAAGCGTGACACCCGTGTGCTGGGTATATTAGTTATCTAATGCTGTCTAACAAATTGTCTCAAAACTTAGCAGCTTAAGACTCAGGAGCCTGGGAGCAGTTTATCCGGGTGGTTCTTGCGAATGGTCTCCAATGTGGTTGTCATCAAAATGTTAGACAGGGCTGTTGTCATCTGAAGGCTTGACTGCGGCTGGAGAATCTGCTTCCAAGATGGCGCACTCACGTGGCTGATGGCCGGAAGCCTCAGTTCCAGGCCACGTGAAGATCATGTAGGGCTGCTCAAGAATCCTCAGGACGTGGCAGCCAGCTTCCTCCAGAGTGAATGAGCCCAGGTAGAGACAGTAAGGCAGATTCCACAAGTCTTTCGTAACTCGGCCTCAGAACTCACATACCATCACTTCTGCTGTAATCCATCAGTCACACAGACCAACGCTGATACAGTGTGGGAGAGGACTACACAGGGCACAACTGCCAGGAAGTGGAGATCAATTGGGGCCATCTTGGAAGCTGGTAACCACACTGGGGGCGGAGGGAGCAGATGAGCAAAACTCAGAAAGATGTGAAAGATAGTTTAGTCAGGGAAATGAGACTGCCACCTGGGAAGAGATCTGGTTCTCGACCCTGTTGCTTCATCTGGCACCTTAAATGGGCCCTTGATCCCCTTCAAAACACACTGCCTCCAGAAAGTGTGCCTGGTAAAGAACTTGTTTTCTCCATCCAACTGATTCCTAGACCACTTACCACATTGCCAGGCAATGTGCCAAGACTTCCCTGACGTTGGTACCACATCTCACCGTCTTATAGGTAGGGAAACTGAGGTTGAGGTTACCAGTCCAAGTTCTCACAGCCAGTGTGACGTGGGGCTGGAATATGAACCCAGGTTGCTCAAATCCTGACCCTCGCTCTTAACCTCTATGCCGCCATGCTGAGAGTGCAGGGACGCTTGTTCTTCTGCAGGAAGCTCCAAAGGAGACAAACCCACACAGGCAACAAGAAGAAACATGAGGGATGACCCAACGGTGCCACAGAAGCTGCAGGAAGGCGAGGGACTGATGTCCTCCAAGCCCTGGAGGGCGTGGCCAGGCAAAGAAAGAGCAAGAAATCAAGGGCCGCTTACCATCCTTGGGACTCGCTTTGTTCTCAGTGAGCTGCTCGACGAACTTGAGCAGTGGGGATCTCGACCTCTGCGTGGTGGGAAGAGCGGGGTCACCAAACAGTATGGTGTCTTTGCCTCCTGTCATGGAAAAGAGGAAAATGGACATATTATGTCACCACTGGAGTCACGGTCACACTCATCCCACACAAGGGGCTGGCTGTTTGGGTGAACGAGGCACCTTCTTCAGTTGTAGGGAGTGCTGTGGGAGGGAAAGGGCCAGCATTGCCCTCTCTGCAGTGCGAGGACCCGGCAGAAAGGTCCAGGGCCAGCCGTCTATGAGTCCTAGAGTCTGCTCAGGACATGGCTGCCCACAAATGCCACCGTTAAGGGGTAGCCTGCTATGTCTGCCAAAAACTGAGTGGCTTTGATCTGGGTGAGACAATAACAATAATAACGACAGCAGTAGAGTGCTTTGAGCACAGGCTCTGGAGCCATGCTGTAGTGCTTGTGTCCTGGACCCCATCGCTTGCTAGCTGGGCGGCCTTGGGCAAGTCACTGAACCTCTCTGAGCCTCAGAGCCCTCATCTGTAAAGTAAGGAAGAATAACAGCACCCACCTCATGGGGTGGTAATGATAAAATGAACTGATTCATGTAAAGCACTTAGGCATTTCGTCAGCGCTCAATAAATTTCACACATTGAATTATTACTTTATGGTGGAGACAGAACTGCCCTCCACGTATCTCTGATTTAATTAGCTTTGGTCCTTTAGATCGAATCATCAGTATGTCACAAGGCAGGTAGCACCAGGTTCCCTAAATGATCACAGCTAAACTCTACTTAGGACATAGAGACCTGCACCAGCCAAAGCCTTTTATGGATTCACATGAACTCCCTAAGTGGATAGAGAAAGCCTGAGGCAAAGAGAAGGAGGGAAGGAAAACCACTACAACTCTACTTTTGAGCCCATGGCAAGGTATGGGGGTGAGGATGAGGGAAGCGTGGCCTTGAAACATGAGCTGATGAGCACAGACACATGGACACAAGACACGTACACAGAAAGTGATGCTGCCCCAGTGATGAGGAGAGCCCTGCAGGTAGGATTGGATCCCAAACTCCTGCCCATGAGCCCTGAAGATTCTCTCGGTGGGAACCACCATGCCAACAGCAAAGACCCTGGGGGCCATGGCCCAGCCCATGCTCCAGCCTCAACTGTCTGACTTTGGATGAGACCTTATCTGAAGCCAAGTCACTTGAACGTCTCTGGGGCTCAGATCAGAGGCTCTAAAGTTCTATGGCTCTACTCAGTTTCAGGTTTGGCAGAGCACAGAATGGTATTTGGGTCAAGATGTCCACTCCCTTGGATAGCCAGGTGAACCTTGGTCTGTACCTCGGAGCGCTCAACTTGTTTATAATACTACCCTCCCTGTAGGCCATGCACGTCTTATTAACTTGATTTCCAAGACTGTAGTAGAGAGTTTGGCGTATGGCAGGTGCTTCGTAAACAGCTGATAACTGTGCATAAAATGGCTGATGCATTCTGGGAAATCCTGATGTCTTGGTGGGCATGGGGGCTTGCAGCTGCCACAGGCAGATGGAGTATGTTACTAGCAGCCATTGGTCTCTGGTTTCCGCTATATGAGGGTCATCCCAGAAGAGAAATCTGATAGGAGCTGACCCTGAAGTTCTCCACCAGCACAGCTATTGTCTCAAGTGGAAAAAGTCCCGAAATCTTCAGGACCACAGTCTGGAGAGGTTTCCCAAGGAGAATCATTTGAGCTAAGAGGTTCTCAGAATGAAGTCAACCCAGTCAGGACTCTTTTGTGCTGCAAAGATAAAATCTAGAAACACCATGAGGAACTAATGGTCGTTATGAAGCCATAGCAGATGCCGCAGGTGGGCTTCTTTTGTTTCTCTCCACCAAGGCAACAGTTACTGTCCTCAAGTCAGGGACGGGACTGCAATTCCTGACCCATCTTTCTCTAGAAGGTAGGCTGGAAGCTCTCTAACCGTAAGGGGACTCAGGAAGAGGCACACTCTGCACTCTGTGTCCCAACAGACCTTCCAAGTCCCCTCTGCCCTGTGGCCAAGGAATCAGAATTATGGGCAGAGTTGGGAGCTGGCTGTAGCCGAGTGACTAAGGCACCAGGTGGATGGTGCGGGCAGCCTCGGCCCTTCCTATTGTGAGGAATTCTCCAGGGCAGGATGTCTCCGTGGCTGTTTCCAACCACAGGGATTACCCACTCGGCAATGGCTCCTCAAAAACACTGGTACCAGCACATAGAACTTCTCCAAGAATCTGAGCAACAGGCATGCAGACACGGGAAACAGAAGCCACCATTCATCCATTTCCAGTCAAAGCAGGGGCTGGGGAGAAGTTAAAAACCTCCCTAAATCCCTGCCTGCAGAGATCATTTCCTTATCTGTTGGTAAGATGCCAAGATTTGGTTTTTGCAAAATATTTGAAGAATTCAAAGACCTTCCTTAGAAGGCTCTCAGTTCTCCTGTTTCCATCTAAGCCCGGATTCTATCTGTGTTGACTAAATCGAGCTCTGAACTGATGGTCTGCTGTCTCCTAGTTGCACTTTGGTTCTTGGGACTGGGGAGTGGGGTGAGGGAGATCCACGAACTAGACGTGAACCACAACCAATGTAGGTCACGCAGGCCCTTCCATTCAACTGGTGTTTGAGTTTCTGGAAGCCCTCCTCATTCCCTGTAATACAACGTCCCTCGTCCCCTTCTCCAAAATGTGCCAGTTACTTTCAAAATGCACATTTTCCTCCTCAGGCTGATGTTGAGAGTGGAGAACAGAGAATTCAAATAAAAAGCTCAAAGAGCCAGGCTCTGCTCTTGCCAGATTTTTTTCTGGCTTTCAGTATTTCTTTCCAGAGCATGAGCACATCCAGGAAATCTCCCCAGTCCCCCCCTCCCCCCAAGCATGATTCTCACCTGCAGACTCTAGCATAAGGCTGGGAGAATGAGGCTGACAGGTAGGGGCTGAGGAAGGTGGAGGGTCATTCCTCCCTGAAGGGCATGGCCAACCAGCCCACCCCCTGGCTTCCTCAAAATAGCCCCGTGCCTCTCCCACTTCTCAGGGACCCGTTAAACAGTCTGGAGTACACTCTGCTTTCCAGATGATTTTTCCATGTGGGCTGTGACATCTGTTAGACTTGTCTACTTCCCAGCAAGATCACACATTTGCCCCAACTTTACCAGACACCATCAAGAGCTATATATTGTTGGCTGAGAGAGCGAGGAGGGAGGGAGAAGAGAGTCAAAGGAAAATCATAGCATGCTCCAAGTCCAAGAGTAATTCTGCCTTATAGTAATGAGTGATGGGTTCCTTCACAATGGTCCTTTAAAGTCTCAGGATAGATGCTTCCAGCTTCTGAATTTTTCTTCTCCAATTCAACTTGCTTTGAGAACCAATCCCCAGCTGATCTAATCTACACTCTACAACCCCCAGCCCCTGTGTATGTCTCTCTTCTCTGAATTGTACTTCCCCAGTGCAGGTGGAGCACTGAAATGAAGATCTGAACACCTGAGTTCAGCCTCTGTGGTCTTAGGTATGACCTAACTTCCTGAGCTTCTGTTTCCTTATCTAAAATGAGGGGATCAGACTAGATCAGGAAAGGGAAATACGTTTTCTCTCACATATCTACTCTGACCAAGAGGTGGCTTCTTGGAAAGCAAAAATGCAAGACTGTTTTTAGGGCCACATGTGAGATCAGCAAGGAGTGATGTGATTGATTAGCAATGCCTGCCACTGGCATGACAATGGTGTTGGTTATATACACCAAGCATTTGCCATCCTTGAACTTTTTGCTCTCATCTGTCCTTCTAAGTCCAGCATTCGATGACTTGGCACATTATTCCCTCACACACTAACATCTTTATCACTTAATTTATACTTAATTATGTAATATTTTGTGCTTTCTTTTCACTGATGCATATTCATCTTACTTCCCTAGTGGGACTGTAGATTCTTGGAGGGGGGGAGGGGCATGTCTAGAATGCCTGGTACAGGACTGAATTCACAAAGCCGATGCTCAAAAAGGTATCAGTATATTATAGGTTGATTTATTAGAGGAGCCACTGATCTTTCAAGATGCTGGTAAATAAGAGAGAGCTAGCAATTCTCTGAAACCACTGGGACTCAATCCCCTCCAGTTGGCTGAAGTCTATGATTTGGCTCTTACTTGGGGAAAGAGGAAGAGGAAGAAGAGAAGAGAAAAGTGGAATAAGAAGAGGAAAAGGAGGTGGAAGAGGAAGAAGAGAAGGAAAAAAGAACATACTTCCTCTTGCCCCGCTATTCAGAAGGTTAAATGGAGACCACAGAAAAATGAGCAGACAGGAGAGACTGGTCTGATTTGCACTAAAAGAGGCCACTCCCCACGCCCCAATCTCACCATGGTTTGAAAATGATCATAAGGTGACACCTCATTACAACCCCCTTCATCACTGCACCAGGGTAATGCTATCACCATTACATAAACTGTGTCAGATCAGGGGGGATTGCCACTCTTTATTTCTGTCTTCCCACTTTGTATCTATGTGGAGGCCAGAGATTAGAACAAACATAGCTAGGACATAAAATCCATTCAGTTACTGCCGTCCAAATTAATTTTCCCATTTAATATTTGCTTTGTGCTAATTGAATTCTCTATTTCAATTGGCTGTTCTAATCAGAAAAGTGCAAGGATACACAGAGAATGCATTTCTATTTATTTACATGCAGGGATGATATTAATGCACTGCTATTAGCCACAAACAAAGATATTTCAAATAGAACATACTCCCAAATCCTACGGAAACATTGTAGCTCAGGCCTTCAGGCAGCAAAAAAAAAAAAAAAAAAAAAAAAGGAAAGAAACAACTGTTATTGCATAATAGCCATTCTAACCTAGACCAAACAACAGCAGAGATAGGAAATTCTCAGCATTCTTTCATTTATTCAACTTCCATCTTTTTACATAAGTTGTAGAAATAAAACATTGTGAAATCTCACTAAGTCATTTGGAGAGAGAGAAAAAAAAATCCAAACTCCAGTACATGAACAGAAATAGCAATCTGACTGCACAAATAAACGAAAAATTTGCCTGACTGTGTTGAAATTCAATGCAATAAAAGAAAAGCCTTCAAAGGAGATAAGGTTTTAACTGCATCAAAATGTTCTTGTGCAAAATGGATCATTCAAATCCCCAGGATGGCACCCGCCACTAATTAGGTCTGTTAGGTCTTTTGACATCAAGTTCAAGGAATCTCTACTAAAAACTCCAATTTATGAAACACACTTCCAGGCAATCTAAGGTGGCTAATCAGATTTATGTTAAGAAAGCATGTGGTTTTGTCCATGTCCCCGTGGCAATGTTAATTTCTCATCCATTACAAGGAAGCAACCAATATGATTCAAGGGTAGAAAAGGGTTTGTGCAGAAAGGTTAAGTAACTAAAAATATTCGAACAAAGTTGTTTCCAGGGAAAGAGGAGGTGGTGGAAATGATAAATATAACTTTCTGGAGAATGTGAAGAGAAAGAATAGCTGACAGGGGTCTCATGGAGGGGGTAGTTTACCAGGACAAATGGGTAAATATAGCTAATTAAAGTGAAACATCACTTTCTTCACACCCTGTACAACTGCAAAAAATAATCTCCAGAGGAAGTTTTGATTTTCAATCTATGTAACAAATGGAATGGGGGGGGGGCGGAGAGAGAAGGAGGTTATAAAGTGCATTTGGGATAGACAATTGTTGGTTCTTATATTCATTTTTAGGACTGATGATTAAATTGAACAAGTCTTTGTAAGCTTGTACATTCATTTTTAGAACTGATGATTAACTAGAATAAATTTTTGTGAGTTCCTATATTCATTTTTAGGGGTGATGATTAAATTGAATACATCTCTATAAGACACCTACAGGGAAAAAAATGAAGCAATTTACCATACTCATAAAAGTTAAAAATAAAATGTATACAGACATATACAATGACAATTTCAGAATTTAGATTAGCAAAACTTCATAGTTCACCTTGCATATTTATTATTTTTTTCTGATTTCCTCCAAAATGATGGCTTCTAAGTTTAAAACACTTGTAGATTTCTCAGCAACGGTCATCAAATAAAAGAACATTACAAAGGTCAAGTCTGCTCTGCAAATTTTCAAAACAAGAAACTTTTTTTTCAAAAAAAGAAAATTTTCATGAAGTTCTACTTACCTGGAAGACTCCACAAACCAGAAACTTCCAGAGTTCTTAATTTTTTCTCCAGTTCAGCCACCCGATTCCCTAGGATTCTGGAAAAGGGGAGAGAATGACAATAGACACCAATGAACATGGATCTCATCAGCTCTCAGGGCTGTGAGCAGGATACTTGGGAAGCCCCCTAGTGCCCTAATAGAGAGAACATGTTTTGAGACTTAAGATATATGCTAAAAACTGTGTGTGTGTGTTTGCTACACACACACACACTCTATTGGAAGTACATATGAAAATATAAAGTGAATAATTAAAAATGATTTTAAAATTATTGAAATGTTGCCATTCAAGTGAATCTTCTCACACAAAGGTAGCTGCACAGCCAAACAATGATTCTACCATTGCCCAGACATCTTGCATCATTTCTATTTGCTCAATGCTAAAGATGACACTTAATTTTGAATACTCTTACAAGTATCACACCCTGATTCTTTGAGGGTGGATCTGAGTTTCAGAAACAACCAAGTCTAACAAATAATATGAAAGAACATGCTTGGTAATGTTACTGAGAGGTAATAAAATAATAAGATCTGCCTTCTTAGACCTAAACTATGGCTTACAGACGTCCATATCCTTGATATCTAGCATAATGTCTGGTAGATGGTAGGTGCTCAATAAATATATTTGATTAAATAAATGCTTTCCTTTTTTTCATGGCTTGTAACGATCTCCGGAGAGAATTTAAAAAATAGGCATATCAAAAACTTTTCAGAAATTACAGAATCACTAGAATAATTACATTGCCTTCCAAGGTGCCCATTCTGATTCACTGTGATGTATAAGATCTAGAATGTGTATTTGAACAGATTACTCTGTTTACTTGGAAGCCAAACTTTGTCTATATGCATGGAAAGACATAAATGTGGGCATATATTTTCCCTCCTTCACTCTACACAGAATTAAATATAGTTGGGAAATGATTTGATAGTCATCTAAAACTTCAATCATTTTCCATTGGCCCGGAAATTGAAAAACCAGTCTTTATCTTTGGCGGATTTTCTTGGCATTGCTGTGCTAAAATGATGTAGAAATCACCTTAATAGCCAAGTTTCAAATCCTTTCAGCAGGAGAAACCAGAACACCAGAATTGTTCTTCTACCTCTCTTTATATTCCAGACATAGCTGCACACACCCACATACATACCGAGACATGAATATGTATATATCTGCACATATATATGTGGCTTTGAATTCATCCTTATTTTACCTGAATTCACTTGCGGCGTCTTAATTAATATTCCCTTTGAGTTCACAGAAAACTCTTTGACATGACTCTATGTGGTTTTGTTCATCTAGGTACTTAGAGTTTTCTTTTCTTCTTTTCCTTAAGTCTTAAATTCTCCATAGTCGTTATCAATTACTTTCAATTTTCACTCTATGTGTTGGGTCTATTCTGCTTTCATGTCTCTGACCCCTCAATAAACACCTCTTTTCGTAATCTCACTTTTAATATTTTGCTCAGACCCTCTGATCCGAGCTCCCTTTTCACCAGCTGATGGGTCTGAGATGCAATCACAGCAGTGTTCAAGTTGACGCCTGCTTCTTAGCGAGATCAGATCATCTGTATGTGGCTGCCTCTTGGAAACAAAAGATAAGGCTTAACTCTTCTGTGGACAATGAAGGATGCCGTCAGGGCAATGTTCAAAGGCGTGGTGCAGAGACATTTGGCTGCATTTTTTCTGATCGTCCTGGATAACACAGCCATGTCTCCCAGAAATGCACTGAGGTGAATTTGCTGGGGTCCCTAACAACCTACTCTCAGGGACTCTGCCTAAGTTTGTCAGGGCTGACTGCTTTCTTCTTTAGCCTGACATAAGCATCTGATGCAGGGCTGGAGGTGATAAAATGGACCCAGCAGAAGTTGTGGTAGTAGTAATAGTAACAATAATGCCATCAATAACAATAACAACCACACTACGGTTAACACAAATAGCAACTAATCTTTCCTGAGTCCCAGGTCTGAGTCAGAGCCTATGCCAAACACCTACTAAATATGCATTTTTTAATCTGACCTGGCAAAAACTCTGCAGCGTTGACTGTATTTTTATCCTCCTTTGACACGTGTGAACTCTAACAAACAGAGAGGTTAAGCAACTTGTCCAAGAACACACAGTTCACCTCAAAGCTGTGTCTTTTCCCAACCCCCAGTGTTCTCACCCACCACACTCGACTCCTCTCATTAGAAAACAGAGGCAGGGAAGTTAGTTAACTTAACCAAAACCTCATGTAGGACTCAGCTGGTGATGAGTCTGGATTTTTAACCTATACCTCAGTTTACCTCCCAAGTGCATGCTCTTAACCAATAACCCCCTAATGGCACTAGAAAACCAGCATTCTCACACCTAAAGCAAGGTCTCTTTAAAACCGTTCATAACTGATATATGGATGCAGCCATAGCTGGTCTTGCAAAATATAACCCAAGATACTTCAAATGACAGAGAGTCTTCTAACTGGCCTCACACTGAACAGATATGGCAGGTGGTCCACTGAACGTGGTGTGATGCAGCCCACAGAGAGAAGGGGGTTATCTGAGTCTCAATAGCTGGCAGTACTCATAGATGGAGACAGTAGAAGTACAAACAGGGTCTGTTCAATGAAGTTCAACCAATCCAACAATTACTGAGGCTGTAGGGGACACTGAAGAGAAGCAGACCCTGTCCCTGCATTTAGGGACTAAAATTTTGGTGGGAGACAGACAGATGCACACAGACAGACACACACAAGTACAGTACAGTGGAAGGCTTCAACAACAGCTGATAGTTATTAATCACTTGTTCTGTACCAGGTGTTACTCTAAGCCTTGCACAAATATTATCTCCCTTAGCCCCTTGTGACAATAGATGAGGTAGCTCTTATTACGTTTATTAGAGGCCAACTAACTTGCCCTGGGTGACACAGCTGGTAAGTGGAGGGTCCCGAATCAAAACCTGAGCCTGGAAATACACAAGTCCTTCAGTAGAACTGTGGAGAGGACTGTGAAGATTAAATGAAAGATGAATCCAGAGCGGCTTGTAGGGACCGAGATCATGAATGATCTTGCTGCCATATGGAGAATGGCGAGACTTTTATTCATTGGCCACAAGGAGATATTGAAGGGTTGTAAGCAGAGAAGCAGCATAAGGAAGTTTAGGAAAACTGGTTTTGATGTGGCGTTGAGAATGAACTGGAAGGAGGATGAGTAGAAGCAGAAAGACCAGTTAGGAGAGTGCTGTACTGGGCAGTGATGACGATGGCTCAAAGGAGGCAGAGGGGATGCAGGGAAGCCAAAGGGATGGAGTAATAATACGGAGGAAGATGAGAAGTTGGAGATGCCTACGGGATATCGGGGTAGACAGCTGCACAAATGGGAGACAGGAGGATCTGGGAGAGCGAAGATGAGAGTGTACGCTGGGGGTGAGTCTGCTCCCCAGCAGAATGTGAGATGTCAGAAGAACGGAGGGCCAGAGCACCACCCGCGGAAGGTGAGAAAGGACCAGAGAGGCACAGGTGCAGAGGGGAGAGGAGCGCCAGGGGCATGTGGGGAAGGGAGAGAAGGTTCCCGGTGGGGCAGCATGGTCAGTATTGTCTTATTCTAGAAGGTGGTCACACAGGATGAAAAAGGCCACTAAGAAGACATGCCCCACCCTTGAGAGAGCTGTTACAAGACAGAGGAAGGGGTGAAATCCAGAATCCAAGTGACAGGGGTGGGAAAAGCTGCCTGTGAGAAGGTTGAAGCAGTGGATATAGATGACTCTTCAAGAAGTTTAGCAGGGAATCCAAGGAGGCAGCCAGGGCAGTAGCCTGAGGCATAAACAGCCTTGAGAGAGGTTTTTTTTTTGTAGGACGGGAGAGATTTTAAAATAAAGTTTTTATTTAGCGGTGGCTTGTTTTAGGATAGGGGAGATTTCAGCATATGTCTACCCAGTAGTCTAGAAAAATCCTCCAGATGCCAGGCTTCTAGAGAGATTTTCAGTAGTAGTTTCTGATGATAGCAACATCACAGGAAATCTGCAAAGACAGAACGAACCCAGGAGCCGGCCACCACTGTGCCGCTGTCCTTGCTCTCTGGACAACACAGCAAGTAAGAATCTCTGAGTGAGGGCCCTGGGGGGAGCCCGATCCCAAAGAGGAAGAGGTGGCCGTGGCCCCCCGCAGACTGGAGAGAACCGTGCCCCCCTACCTCCATCCCACGGGACCTTCTTTTGAATCTCTACTCTGATCCCCGACAGCTCCCGCTGCTTCCAAGACCTTGAACTTCCAAGGTCTTGAACTACCACTGGCCACCACTACCACTACCTTGAACTACCACTGGCCAGGGAGTGGGGAGAGCAGTGAAGAGTTTTAGGCAAAGCACAGAGGGTAGCGAAAGGCCAGCGTATCCTCACGTACTAACCACCACGGCTATCACCCCAGCACTGGCAGAGTGATGGCTTGCTGGGAAGGGCTGAAGGACCAAATGTGGTGTGCTGTGAGACATAACTCTTAACGTCTGTCTCTTCATTAATGCTTTGCCACCTGTTTCTAAGACACGTGAACCCCGCCCCTTCTTTAACCGTAGCTAGACAACTGCAAACTCACAAGAAGTCCCTCAAGCAAAATGCTTATTAATTGAACTTCCTCTCAAAATATAAAGTCGTAGGTTTATTCATCAGTTCTCCAAGATGGCTCCCACTGGGCCTTCTCAGCGTCGGGGGGTGGGGGGGTGGGGGGGGTAGAGGGGGGGTGTGCCAGGCAGTGAAGAAGCAGTAGGGGGAGCACACTCTTACAGAACAGAGCACCTGTATCCCTACTTCTAATGCTCCAGACAAACAAAGCTATTTTTAAATCTTAGGTACAAAAGGCTAAATCATGGGGGACAACAGCAAGCAGACCAAATGCACATTTTATTCTTAGCCCTCACTCCATCTGTTGTATAATTCGTTTCTTTCCATGCCCCCAAATAAAACGTTTATTGAAAGTGTGAAACTTAAGACCCTCAAAGGATTAAAAATGGCACATTAGGTACTTTATGTACTGATATGAGGCAATCTTCAAGATCTATTGTTATGAGAGAAGAAAGCAAGGTGGAAGACAGTGAAAAAAACTTTTTTGATGAATACTAGATGCCATTTGTAAAAAAAAAAAACTAAAAAAAAAAGAAAATCTATGTCTATATAAATATATATGAGCATTTATGTGTGTCTATATAAATGTACTATGCGTTTGCTTATATATGCATCCTTGGAGAGGATACATGAAAAAGGAGGAATGGTGGTTTCTTCCAGGCAGGGGAATCGGGTGGCTGAGAGATAAAAGTAGTTTGGAGATATATTGTTGCTCAACCTTTTAAAACGTAAATCAACAGATGGTTCAAAATTATTAAATAGTAGTTAAAAATGGAAAGGTACATTAAAAAAAATAAAGCCAGCAAAATGAAAATGTCTGTCTCTCTCAACAGAGGGCGAGAGCCCAGGGCACCTGGGGATGTGTGTGGTTGCAGTGGAGTATGGGAGGAACGTATAAGGAAATCAATCTGTCACAAGAGGCGGCAGTGTCAGGCCAGCAGCTTGGGGATACTGAGTTTGGCAGGCGGTGGGACTCAGCTGGGCTTTTTGGTGGAGGCTTGTGTCGTGATCGGCACTGTAGCTGGCAGGTGGGTCTGAGTGTGGCCGGGCAAGCAGTGGAGGAGGTGAGCTGGGGTCTGAGGATGGAGGGTTGATGGGAGGATCTTCCCAAGGACAAGGTAATGGTCTGGTGGGAAGGAAGAAGAAGGGGCAAGTAGGAGATGTACACTGAAGGACCTTGGCAAGCACTCAGGAAATATATACTGAATAAGTGAATGAATGCATGAAAACCATAAAACTTAATGCCTCTTTGCATGTGAGTATTAAGGGAACAGGAACAAAGGGTTAGAGGACATTCAATCATCCATTCATTAAGTAATCACGAGCCCCCACTGGGCCCAGCACTATCCGACATACTGGGAGAGAACAGTGACCAAAGTGGACAAACATACTGGCCCTGGGACAGCTTCAACCTGAGTGAAGCGGAAGTTGGTCAAACCTAGGTATTAGGATGGTGAGCAGAGCACGTTAAATATTCTTCAAATCACGCTTTAAATGGCTGCATGGTATTGTGCCTTACGGATTTACGGTAATCTTAACCATTCTCCAATTTAAAAATACTTGGGTTGTTTCCGCTTTTTTCACCCTTATAAATGAATCCACAGTGAACCACCTTATGTATAAATCTAGGGCATCATTCTGATTCTTTTCTTTAGGATAAATTCCTAGAAGCGGACCCTCTGGGTCAAAGGGCACAAGCATTTCACAGTATTTTAAATGTACTAAGGGATGGTTGCTCCGGACTCTAGACTCATTGAATCCGAGTGAGTCAATGAGGGTGAGAAAGTGGGGTTTGGGGGTACTGGTGACCCCCAAAGGAAGATTGCTATGGAAAATTCACAAGAGGGCTTGGGAGGTGTTGAAGCGAGGTGATCTTTTGTTCCTGCCCAGTGGCATCACTGGGGGCTTGCTAAAATCCAGAATCCTGATATTCCCCCCAGAAACCCCCCTAAATCTGCATTTCTAAACAAGCACCCCCTCCAGGTAATTCTAACACAGGTGCCCCCCAGAACACACTTTGAGGGGGTGGCTATCGAAGAAGTAGAGGTGGCCTCTTGTTCACAAAGATGGGAGGTGAGTGGAGCTCACGGGAACCCTTTGGGGGTTCAGGAAGACCTGGGAGGTTTCTGGGTGAAGATGCAGAAGCAGGACGAGGGGCAGAAGTTGAAGAGGTTGAAAGAGGAGGTCACAGGACAGCTGGGCCCCAAAGGAGGGAGGACGGTGTGGACCCACAGGACAGTGTGCTGGTGTGCTTCCCGGAGACTGGAGGGATAGGATGGAAGACATTGCTTTGGCGGGAGCAGTAAGCCTTGTGGCTCAGGACAGGCAGGCTTGGTTTTCTCAGTAAAAGAGGAGCTGAAGTCACCTGCTGGGAACAGACTAGGGTTTAGAAGACCTGAGGAGGTTTGAAAGAGCCCCAGTGGGTGCCTTATAGGGAGCTGGTGAGGACAGAGAAGGCTCCTGGGGACACTGCCGGGGGCAGGGGATTCTACCTGAATAAAACTGACCTGGTACCTATTCTGGGGAGACTCCCGTTTCTTCGTCCTCCCCCAGAGGCATATCTCCATTTTGGCATCTGGCTGTTTCAGTCCTTGATTAAGATTTCTTTCAAAGGAATTTTTAGAACTTCTTCTGTCAATAAATTACCCCTGTCATCCCTTTGAGATTGCCCAGACTCCCTCCACTGCTCTCTGCCTTCTTTTATATATATCTTAATCTCCTGCTCAACCTTCCCTTTACTCCCGGCCTCTCTTTTTGTTATTTTGTTTTTACAATACTCTCCATCATTTTCCAGTTGCCTCTCTCCTTGCACCCCGCCTCGCCGGGCCCCCGATTCCCTGACCCCTCCCTGTTCGTGCTGGAAGCCCAGCCTTGGGCACTTGCTCCTGTATTCCACGCTTACATTTTGCTTCCACATGTAGGTCTTATAAGCAGGACCAGCTACGTAATTGGCAGAGCTCAGCGCAAAATGAAAACTCAGGGCCCCCTTATTCAAAAAAGATTAAGATTTTCGAGATGGTGACGCAAAGCATTGATTAGACCCAGTGCAGGGACCTTCTGGGCACTGGGCCATGTGTGACTGCATGAGTCTCTGGTCCTCAAAGCTGGCCCTGTTTGCAATGTGTCTTGCTTTAATTTATTGTTTATTCACCGTTCTCTGAACTCTTCCAGTTTTGCTTCTGTTGTCCTGACCTGCTACTTTAACTTGCTTGATTTTGCCCAACATATTTATAGTAACCAAATAAGACATTCTGTTTTAATTATTGTTTTTTGCTGATCTGGAAAAGTGGCACGAGACTCCATTCTAGGCCCAGCTGCCTGAAAGCTGATGCTTGGGTGTTCCTGCTATTCAGAGCCCAAGAAAGCTGTGCTGTGAGGTTAGAATGGCACGAGGAGGTGCCTCCCCTAGAGAAGATGTGGAGGAGAGTAGATTAAGATCCCCCGGGCAAGCATACCATCAAAATCAGCCAGGTAATATGCATTACTCTGTGAGTGGCTCAGAGTAAGCATTCAATAAGCAAGAACCAGTATTATTTCCATGTTGGTTCCAGCTGAGAGCCAAGATGCTGTCATAATGCAGAAGCACAGTTCTAGCTCAATAAGTTTCCCTCCAGATTTAAGGGCTCTTCTTCCCTTAAGGCCGGCAGGCCCACCACCTGGTTGCCACCCACTGCTGAGAGTCATTGTCTCACATATCTCCCGCCCGCCCTGCACCCCAGGGTCCAGCCACCTACTTGTTGGTCTGCCTCTGGTGCTGGATCACCATGTTTTTCTCATGGATTGTCTCCAACAGGGCTGTTGCCAGAGATTTCAGATCAGAAATGGACTGTGGAGTGGCTGGGAGGCTGCACCCGTGATCCTCAGATAACAGATCCTGAACTGGGTGGGATATAAAATTTACAACTCAGTTTTAAATCCTTCTGGAACGTTGGAATGCAAACCAATGTCAGTTCTTCCTGGATAATGAAGCTGGGATCAGTTCCCGGCTTCCACATGCTACTGTGTTGTAATTGAAGGGTCCACTTCAAGTGTCAAAAGTGAAAAAAAATAAAATTTAGTGTGAGGGTTAAACAGAAAGGAGGAAGTACTCATGGACTTTTAGCAACACCTTTTATTTAAAGGATAATAATTTTTTGCATTTGTCCAGTATTTTATGCTTTTGAAACACTCATGCTGACTAACTCATTTGAGGCTTCAAATTTTAAAAAGAACATGGAAAATGTTATTTATTCCCATTTCATGGACAGAAAAGCAAGGCACTGATGGATTAAAAACATTAGCTGAAGGTCACACAGCAGTGCAAATGCAAATGGCTCTAGTCCTGAGCTCCTGGCTTTATATCACAGCTTCCCACAGTACCCTTGGTGGGAGGTAAGATAATGTAGGAGATCATTTAGAACACAAAATATATTTTGTATATGCATGTTTTTAGAAACTAAGAGACAACCCCAAAAGACCACAACCACTTGTATTCCTATGAGACAGAAAAAAGAAGAAATAATATAAATCTCTCATTATATATCTTTGAACACCATTTCCTATATGCCTATATGTAGACACACAAATTCACACATTTCTCTCCAAAAATGGGAAAAAGCTCTGCTTTTTTCACTTAACCTTATGTCTCATCATGAATATCTACTAAAATATAAAATGTAACGGCTGCTTAGTAGTCCATGCATAGATCTACAGTAATTTATTTAATTACTCCTGGACAATTATGTTGTTTCCAATGTTTTTTATTATAACTAACGTAGGAAGAACTTTCTTGAAGCAAAATGCTTGCACATGTCTGTAATCATTTCTTGTTGGCTCAGAGGGGATCAGTTTAAGGCTTTTTATAACAGAACCAAATGGTTCTCTAGAAAGGTTGTGCCTGGTTGACGGCCCTGCCAGCGTGTTTGAGTGTGGCTAGCATTCCCCAGGTCGGTGACAGGATTGGGTCTCAACATTCAAACATCCAACATTCAAAGGCTATCAAGGATATCCAGAGCTATACTTAGATAGGCTACTTCACGTTTGTATAGAGGGTGTTCTTTTCTAGCTGAGTGAAAAAAAAAAAAAAGAAGTTGCTTGGAAAAGTGCCTTGATTATTAGGTAGTCTGGAGATTCACCATTTTTTTTTAATCCCCCGTAGCTCTGATGAGGACTGCCATTTGATCCTTGTTGGTCTGCACTGCCAACAAGCCCAAAACAGGCCAGTCCAGCACGGTCCACTTGAGGGTCATGTTTAGAACTGAATTCCCAAATACTAAGTGTCAGAAGCAAGCTGTCTGCTATTTATTTCCCCTGACTGTTCCTGGAAGATCATTATTTTTCATTGGAATCGACAAGAAGGAGGAACAAAATCGCAATCAATAAAAGCTTCTTTAGGGCTTCCCTGGTGGCGCAGGGGTTGGGAGTCCGCCTGCCGATGCAGGGGACACGGGTTCGTGCCCCGGTCCGGGAAGATCCCACATACCGCGGAGCGGCTGGTCCCGTGAGCCATGGCCGCTGAGCCTGCGTGTCCGGAGCCTGTGCTCCGCAACGGGAGAGGCCACAGCAGTGAGAGACCTCCGTACCGCAAAAAAAGTAAAAAATAAAAGCTTCTTTGAAAAAGGCACATGTGCCATGGTAAAATGACTTCAGCAGCTGTGAGACTTTTCTAGTCTGATCACAGAGGCCAGGAAAAGGAGACACTCAATGAGCATGGAACGGACACTTGGAGATGCTAACCTGGTGATTACAGAAGGGAAAACATTCTGGAAAGAGGAGCATAGTTAGGGGAATAGATGCAAATGGGGTCCAGTCATTAGAGAGACCTCTAAGGCAGCGGCTCTCAAAGCAGGGTCCCCGAACCAGCATCAGCATCACCTGGGAACTTTTTAGAAACGCGTATTCTCCGGGCTCACCCTAGACCTAGTAAATCAGCAACTCTTGAGGTGGGACCCAGTAATCTGTGTGTTAATAAGCCCTCCAGGCAATCCTGATGCAGGTGGAAGTTTGGGGGTGACTGCTCTAAGGATCACTTCCATTCCCAGTTCAAAAAATGAGATGTGGACCCACAGTGCTCGCATTCTGTGATCACAGGTGGTCCCTCCCAGAAAATGACCCCTACCTTGCTTTGCAGACAGGACTCCAGTCAGAGCACTGCTGCTGGATTTACCCTGGCCTTTTGAGTTTTTCCGTCTCTCAAGAGCATTCTAAAGCAGCATGGGGAGAAAACAAAAACCTCTGTCAGAAAAGCCAATAATGGAAAAATACCTAATTCCGGTAGATGCATCCTCCCATCCAGCACACAAGAACTCTTTACAAACTCCAAATGCTAGCCCAACTTTTAAAATTCAGAGTCCCTGCCAGAGAGTTATGATTTTTATGGACCTGGTAAAGAGTTTTGTTTTTTTCTTTTTAAGTTGGTGCCCAGCAGAATTACAGCAATTATATCCTCCTATATATAGAAGGTACTCAATGCATATTCGTTAAATTAAATCAAATCTGAAGCAAGAACTCAGTCTAATGTGTGAAGTCACTAGTTATGGAAACCCCTTCCAAACAGACATGAGATGGAGACTAGGTTTACTTTCATGGCGCAATGCCAAAAGATCATTAGTGGTGTCTGGAAGGTTTCTGTGGCTGGACTGGAAGAAAAGCCATGATTGATTAATGAAATCTGCCGTGGACTCAAGGTTAAGGAAGTGCATGTGTGTCATTCCTAGAACAGAACGTTACATTAAAATTGATATGTGCTACACAGCCAGTGCTTGGCACATAGAAGAACTGAATAAATGTTGTTAAGTGAATGCATATACACATTTTTTAAATTATGTATTAATTATACAACTTTAAGAGCTGTATTCTTCTTTGGCTGTGTGTGTATATATAGATGGGTGTAAACTCAAGGGGGGCCCCCCCGCCCCAGATTGGAAAAGGAGGAACAGCATGGAGACTTCTGAGAAAAAAGTGAACGTCAAAAGCCAGGAATATGAGATGGCTGCCCCAGCACAGAGACGGCTGTAAAACTTCACCCTCAGGAAGAGAAATCAATCTATTTTCAAAGCAGAGAAACCCAGGAGATTTTGCTAATTATAACACTTACAACTAACATCTGCAGAAACATATTATCTAACGAATGGCACTGGAATTAGACTAAATAACAGTGGGGAGAATTTAAACATTCTGTCCTTTTAGTGTGACGTGAACATTATCGTTTAGATTGTGATTTCCCAATCTTTGTTTCTTCATTGCTCAGAAATCATTTTCTTATGGATGATTAGGGGACAAAGAACATCTGATGACAGAACACTTTATAGAAAAGCTGGATGGGAAACCTAATTTAATATAGACCGAGGCTGTATAGTGGTCACATCCAGATTCTGGTGGTCTCAGTGTGCCCTGTCCAGATAACAGAAGCAGCTCTTGCAAAACCTGTTTTTGTTGTGTTTGCCGTTTGGGGTTTAATTCTTACTGGTTCCTCAGTTAAAGCTCTTATTGAACTATCTGGGAGGGCAGGCAAGCACTAAAGTATCTTTGGCACATAAAAGGGAATTAAAATAGAATGACACTTAGATGTACAATAGTGAATCATCACCGTCACCGTCATGATTTTCTACCTTATATTTGGCAATGTTAGATTTCAAGAGGTTGACCTCTTCATGAAGTTGCTTTAATCTCTCTTGAAGGTACCTGAAAAAGAATATATACAACTAGGAAGAGTTTGGAGGCAAAATAAAAAACATACACTCAAGTAGGAGAGGATAAAAAGAAAACCACACACCCAAAGGGCCACCTTTGACCTACAGTGCCTTCCCACCACCGAAAGCAGAAAAAGTGCACCTTGGTGACCTCTTCTTAAATGGATGTGATCAAGGTCAAGTATGCCCAAATCACTGAAACCTCACTTTAGGACAGCCCTCTGCAGAGATCCCCTAAGGGATATCAACACAGTTTTCACATAATTCTCATTAAGATGATTCCACTGGGAAGCAAGGCAGCAAGAGGCAATACCAGACACAGCATTAAGTTAGTCACATACACACACTGAAATTTGCCTCTGGGAAAAGAGACAGCTAAGGGAATTTCTCAATTTATTTTCTTATTCTTTTCTGTCTTCTTGATAGCAATAATAAGCAGCTTTCACTGGTTCCCTACCCTTCTCACCCAACCGGGGAGGGCAGGGGGAAAGAGGGTATGGATGTAGGCATGTAAGCATGTGGTTCTTCTTTTCTTACTGCTACAACTAACGTGTGACATTAATATCATTGTTTTAGGGTTGAGACTTTCCTTTCACTGTAAGGCTATTTTCTTAAATGTAAACAGGGCTGCAAATAACTCCCAGCCTGCAGGCAAGTGGAGAGCCAGCATCCTACCCCAGTACGAGCCTGGGACTGGTCACTTACCTGTTCTCCATACACAGGGCATCCACGTCAATGATTCGGTTCTCGTGGCCGCTCAGGATGTGGTTTAGCTCCTGGTTGAGCCTCTCGACTTTGTCCTGGTAGGAAGACCGCTCTTCTTTAACATCCTGAAGCTCGTCCATAGAGGCCTGCAGGTCATGCTCCAGAGACTCAATCTGAAACCAGAGAAGTGCCCTTACTCAAGGTAGTCTGCAGGCATCAGCTTTATGGTTAGAGACGAGCCTTCCACTTGGCTGACTGACTTTTAGAGAGCTTATCAATACCAGCGTCTGCTATAAAACCGTAAGCGCCACACATCGGAATATGATAAAAGCTGAAAGCAAGGAACAACTTCCGGCCAGACACTTACTATATCCAAGATGAGATGGATTGCAGCAGCTTGGAAACACAGAACTGATCACTTACCAACTGCAGCCTGCCCTAAAGCCAGGGGCTTGGAGAGGGCAAATCCAGATATTGGGAACAACAGCCAGTGTCTTACAAATACATACTTTTTCAAACCACTCTAGACCCAGAAATCACGTTCTGCTCTTCAAAACCAATTAGTGAGAGGAGCAAAACGAAGCCTAGGCTCTCTAAGCTGTTCCCTAACTAGGGCTCGGTACCCGTTGAGATTTTGCCTAAAAAGCATCCACTCAGCATTTCAGCGGAAACTTGCAAATTAAGGCCAGTCTGTCATGTTTGTTCTCTCCCTGTCTATCCTGGTTATGGGGGAGGTTTCTTGTTGTGTTCAGAACAATGGCACCCAAAGTAAGAGAGCAGACCTGCTGGAAGACAGAAATGCAAAAGGCTGCTTGGGAACCTAGCAGAGAACAGAGGGAGTAAATGCATTCAAACTGCATCTTCCTTCCTCCTCTAACCGCGTTCCAAGCACCCCACGGTCTCTGAGAAACTGGGGCACAGTCTACTCTTCTCTGTGTCACGCTCAGCTGTGCAAACATATCCCCCACTCCTAACAGATGTTGGCGATAACCTGTTCCCTTGCTCTCTCCAGCTGCTGAACCAAATCTTCACGCTCATGGGCTGCAAAGTGCCGCACGCCGATTTCTTCGTCTCCCAGCCTCTGTTTGGCAATTGTCATTCTCAAGAGCTGCATTTTCCATTGGTAGAAAAAGAAGAGAGAGAGGGAGAGAGAGTTAAAATGAAGAGATCCAAACGAAACCCCAAGCATACTAGGCAGAAAGTGCTGGAAGTTAAGATTTTCCAAGAAATACTGGAGAAAGGCACAAGACAAAGAAATTTCTTGCCAATATCATTAATTAAAAAAATTTTTTAAATCCATATTGTATGTACAGATACATGTGTGCACACCACACCTATAAGGCTAACGGGAACACAGGCCTGGGCATCTGAAGGGGGATAGCCTGTTTAGCCCTGCCATAGTGAGGGAAAAAACTCTGTGTCTCTTTTAAACTTAGCAAAGGTTAAAAAATGATAACACAATGTTGTAAAGTATCTGCTGAGATGGGCATGCTCCCACATTCTTAACAATTAGGCTATGTTATCAAGAGCCTTAAAGATGTCCCTATCTGACTCTTGCATCTGAGTGCTAATTCAGATTTAAGCCTAAGTAACCTCATCGCCTCTCACCCCATGAATGTTGACAATGGATGAAATACTTTGCTGTAGTTCTGGACTAAAACGCTGGGGAAGAAACTTAATTTTCTTTTTTGCACAACTCAGGAAAACAGCTACTGTGCAGAGTTTCCTTTCTGACCTCAGCAGATGAACTGGACTGACAGTGTTAATTCAGATTTAAGAAATTATCTGAATCTTGGTTTGAGTAGATTCGGGATCTACATGCAATATTAACTAGATCGGATACCTTTTATATTTTCACATGTATACATAGGCTCTCCTCACCCTCATCAACATCCATTAGTTACTGAACTCTGTGAACTGGCACTGAAACATTCCAATGTTTTGCTGCTCCAGTTTTGTAAAGTTTTACAGTGCAATACCTGTTACTTTTCAGAGACAAACCAAAGGTTAATTTCTCTAGGTTCTTGCTGTTTGCTTTAGCAGCATTTGATGGAGGATCTTTTTATATATATATATATACATTTGTAATAGATGAAAAATAAACCAGATTGCAAATCCCATTTTTTTTTTTTGAAGCAAACCATGTACCAGGTTTTTGGTCCAAATTGTGTAATATAAGTTAAATTGCATTCTATTAACCCATATGAGTGTATTTCTGTACCCATAGTTATGTTGAAATAAAGTTCTAAAAAGCAAAAAAAAAAAAAAAAAAAAAAAGTCCCTATCCAATGATCCAGTAACTCTACTTCTGATAATCTGGGCTAAGAATAATCCCAGACATGGACTAGCTTTAGGAAAAAAGAAAAAAGTAGACTGTGCTGTTATTTATAGAAAGAGTAAAAAAACAATAGAAACAATGTCCAACAATAGTGGAATGGCTAGCAAATGATAATGCAATCAATCAACTGATTGATTGTTTGATCAATCAATCAAACAGCAAATTTCCAGCCGTTTAAAATGAGGTTGATGTGAACTATGTAGTACCATGGACATGCGGATGCTGCCACACTAAGTGGGAAAAAAAGCAGAAAACTAACTTGAATACGCAGTTTGGGGACTTCTCTGCCAGTCCAGTGGTTAAGACTCCATGCTTCCACAGCTGGGGGCCTGGGTTCAATCCCTGGTCAGGGAACTAAGATCCCACAAGCCACACAGTGCGACCAGAAAATAAATAAATAAATATTTTTAAAAAATGTTTAAATAAAGGCACTTTCCTGCCAGTCCAGTGGTTAAGACTCCGAGTTTCCAATATAGGGGGTGCAGGGGGCACGGGTTTGATCACTGGTCGGGGAACTAAGATCCCACATGACGTGCGGCACAGCCGAAAACAAAATATGCAGTATGATTGAAATTATACTAAGAACCCACATACAAAAGAAAAAAATTACCAAATACATTAAAACCCTTAAATGTGTGTGTGTAAGTTTAGGTGATGCAAGACTGTGTATGCTATCTGTTCTTTGTTTTCTAACTTTTAAAATAAGTATACATGACTTTCATAACGTACTTTTTAAATGTTTTAAAATCCCTAGGAACTAAATTCTAGTCCTAAAAGTGTAATTTTCCAAAGCATCCCTGCAGAACCCTTGGCTTTCCCAGTCTCTGGGGCCGAGCTCCATGTGCAGCTCCAAACTTTCCAGTAGGGCCATGATGGAAACTATGTTAGAGACTCCAGGAAGGTCCAGTGGTCCCAGAGCATCCCCTACATGCCGTTCAGTGCCAAGCAGGTGGCCATTAAAAAGTGCTTTTTTGACTTTACAGCACTGCTTGCTGATGCTTCTTCGAGAGAGGTCGCAAGACTGATTCTTCCACCTCCCTGTAGGGTGTGTGCAGATGGGCTTCATATATGGATGAAATCCTGGGGACAGTTTTTTGCTGCCACACAGATCCAACCCATCCAGGAATACCTGCTGGGGTATGCTCTCCCTTGTTCCTGCGTGGATCCTAAGGGATTTGTTGCCAATAGAGAGAATGGCTTTATTTTTCAAGTCCCTAAGGATTTAGGGGCAGGTGAGAAAGTTAAAATCCAAGGTAGAATATTAACTATATAGGAATAATAAATAACAGCAATGAACTGTGCAGGAACTGATGACTACTGAAAAGTAAAGAGCATTTTCAAATGACACATATATATATTTTACATCTTTATTGGAGTATAATTGCTTTACAATGGTGTGTTAGTTTCTGCTTTATAACGAAGTGAATCAGTTATACATATACATGTGTTCCCATGTCTCTTCCCTCTTGTGTCTCCCTCCCTCCCACCCTGCCTATCCCACCCCTCCAGGCGGTCACAAAGCACCGAGCTGATCTCCCTGTGCTATGCATCTGCTTCCCACTAGCTATCTACCTTACGTTTGGTAGTGTATATATGTCCATGCCTCTCTCTCACCTTGTCACAGCTTACCCTTCCCCCTCCCCATATCCTCAAGTCCATTCTCTAGTAGGTCTGTGTCTTTATTCCTGCAAATGACATATATTTGGGGTCCTTATTTGAAAACTAGTCAGATGAACTGGACGTGTATTTATTGTGCGTCTACTATGAGCAAATGCATCATTAGGATCAGCACACAATGTTCCAGGCAGGTGGAACAGCTTGTACAAAGGCCTAGCAGGGGACATACGGCACTTAGGTACACAGATGGCCATGCTTAATGGAATCCCCATTCCAAAGCTCAAGGATTCTGAATTTGTATACTTGCCTAATGCAAATTTATTTGTAGTCTCGAAATCAGCATTCATGGTGCTTTTGCATCATGAGGGGACATGTGCAGATAAACACAGAGCTGCAAAAACTGGGAAGCATCCCACAGGAACGTTCCCAGCTAAAGTGGAACAAGGCAATGTTCTGCTTTCTTGTTTTAGCTCATACTGTAAACAAGTGTCCTTTTCATGGTTTCTTTCGTGCCACTTTTTTTCACATTTTTGTGCTTTCTGTTGGTGTTTTGCCATTTAGAATGGCCCTCCTGTGCAGTGCTGGAGTGTTGTCTCGTGTTCCTGAGCACGAGAGGCCATGATGCGCCTTACAGAGAATATACGTGTGTTAGATGAGCTTCCTTCAGGCATGAGTTACAGTGCTATTGGCTGTGAGTTCAATGTTAAAGAATCAACAATATAAATTAAATAAGGTGACTTTAAAGAGAAACACATATAAAACAGTTCTATATTGATCAGGTGACAAAAATATTGTGACCAGAGGCTCAGAGGAACCTAATCTCCTATTTCCCCTAGGAACAATGGTTCAATATTCCCTAATTCAGTGTTTGCAGTGATTTTAGAGAATGTAACTATAGCAAATGTCAAGAATCGGCTGTACTGTGAGAGGAACGGAGTTTATGTCAGAACTGGTTAATTTACCTGAAAGCCGATATGTGAAAACATCTTTCACATCACAGTCTTGGCTCAGGACTTTCAGAACCCCAGGTGAATACACAGAAAGACAAACAGCTAACCAAGCAAGAAACGTTTCTCAGATGAAAGGGTCTAGGAACAAGAAGGCCTGTGCCACTTTTGGCATGAGGCAACAGGAGGTCTGCAACACGGCTTTGAAAGCGGGGCGCTTTTCCTCGTATGTGAAAAGCCAGACTGACAGCCTGAACTTTAAGTAATAAAACACCACTGAGGTTTTCCATTCACAGTACGCTTCGCCGAACACTTAATTTAGAATCACACAATTATGTTTGCTTAATGCCAATTAATTATTAAACATGTTTATTGAGGTCTGACAGCCATATAAGAGAGTCATCTTTTATATACTGGATGCCTGTTAAGCTTCAATAAACATGTTAACAATCATTTGGTGTTCATGTGCATACAATATCGGCTATTAAATCTCAGGGCTGGACTAGATGAAACACTTATTTTTAAAAGTGAGGCCCAAGTTGGTAAAAGCTGGATCACTGGTTGGGTCTGACACTCAAGTTCAATCAGCTGAAGGGGCCCAAGGAGGCCATCGCAATAGGGATGGCAGCCCCAGGGAGAGTTCTCTTGCCTTCCCAGCTGACAGCTGATGGGCTCTGGAGTCCATCTGCCAGGGGGCGGGGGGGTGTTCTGGGGCCAAGTTCGAGAGCTGTGCAATCTCAGGAATATGCCTGAACTTCTCTGAGTCTTAGTATCCTTCACTGTAAGAATACGACAGTAACAGTACAGCTTTTTCCTGGCCAAGGTTGCTGTAACTGTTGGGGCCCAGAGTAGGCTGCCCCCAAATGTGCCTCAATGGCATATTTATTATTTTGAATTAAAGTTACTTAAGAAATGCCCAACACACGAGGGACACTCTGACCCTCCTTTCTGTCACCCCGAAAGCAGGAAAAAAAAAAATCTCTCATGTGAAGGGTGCCCTCCTGTATCTGGAGGTAGAAGGATGCCCTTATCGCCAGAGATGGGGATTCGGGCGAGAAACCAGTATAAACAAACCCTGTTACTGCTTTAATTTACTACCCCAAGCCCAAACTCGGTTTAGATTCTTCACTAATTGGGCACCCCGAACCTAAGTTTCTTTGTCCTGTCAACTCCTCCCAAATTTATTATTTCTTTGTCTAAAAAGTGTAAAAGTTATATGCTTTGGGCTCTTCTTAGGTCTCATGTCTATGGGACCAGCATGAATTAAAATGTGTTTCTTTTTCTCCTGTTAATCTGTCTGATGTCCAGCCACAAGAAATCAAGAAGGGGGGGGATTCCCTATTGGTCCAGTGGTTAGGACTCTGCTCTTCCACTTCAGGGTTCAATCCCTGGTTGGGGAACTAAGATCCTGCATGTCGTGTGGGACTCCAGAAAAAAAAAAAACAAAAACAGAGAAATCAAGAGGAGTAGAGGGGGCAATTTCCCCTACCCAACATTAAACACGAAGTAAGAGAGTGACGTTGTATTAAATGAGCATTTAATTTAGGAGAATTCTAATGTATTTGGCAAAAAGATGACGGGGAGAACCAAGTGGAGGAAGAGAGAGATGGAGAAGAGGGCATGGGAGAGAAATGAAAATGTTTTAAATTGGTGGCTCTACCCACCCCTGCTTTCAATGTCCCAGCCTGAGAGCAAGGTGGGAGAGGGACTGATAATACCTTTAGACAAAATCATACTGTTCATATTTATACATAAGACTCCTATTCAGGAGACACATGGCCACCTGCCCTGAACTTCATGGACAATTTAAGAGACCGTCAAGGTGAATTTCTGCTAGACACAAGGTTTTGCCTCTTACCCGCTGACTTTAGAACCTAGTCCCAAGTAAGAGAAGATGAGATTTCTCTACCATACTTAGCACAGCCCCTGGAACATACAAAGTGCTTGATCAATGTCAGCTGCTATTACAATTATTGCTGTGCTCATTGGTGTCCTCCTCCACGTGAGTTTCCCCACACATATGCCCACTGGGGAAGTCGATCTTTCTTCTAAGCTGGAGGAAGCCGAGCTGCTGAGCCAACCTTATCTGTAGACTGCAGGCAGTGAGGCTGATTTCCCACCTTGGAAGCTCTATGAAGCAACTGCTTGGAGTGCTTGATTTCCTACAATGGGGCCATCAACACTGCACGGCTAGCCTCCCTGTGCCAACGCTTGAAGTGGATCAGTGCCCTGAGAGGCACGCACACGGCCACCAGGAGATGCATCCATTTGCTGATTTAGATGGAAATAAACATTTATGAATGAATTATGGGTGTGAAGCGTCCGCTTATGGATGAGGTGCAGCTGCAGCTGGGATGTGGCTGAGGGACACGGCTGCAAAACGATGCGACAAAAGGCTCTTGGGCACTCTCCCCCAACCCTGCCGATGGAGTCCAACTCCTCTGCCAAAGCCCTGCTCAAACTCTGGTCCTGCCAAGGCCCCCCAGTCAGAATGACTCGCTTCTTCCTTGATCTCTTCTTGGGCTTCATCCCTCATAGCCCTCAACAGTCTCTCCCTCCTCTTGTTTTCATTTGCCTGAATCCATTTTCCCCAACAGACAGTGGGAGGAAGGCAGCTGGCAGCAGGAGCAGCTATGATTTTCCAGGTGTAATCTGTGTTCAGATCCTGTATCTGCGGATCCTAGTCACATGTCTTTGGCTGTCATCTAGCCTCACTGAGCCCCAAGTGACTTTAGTGTTTTTGAAAGTGGAGATTGCCTTAGTCTATTCAGGCTGCTATAACAGACTACCATCAACTGCATAGCTTATAAACAACAAACATTTATTTCTCATAGTTCTAGACGCTGGGAAGTCTAAGATCAAGGTGCGAGCAGGTTGGGTGTCTGGTGAGAGCCTGCTTCCTAGTTCATAGATGGCTGTCTTTTTTCTGTGTCCTCACATGGAGGAAGGGGTGAGAGAGCTCTCTAGGGTCCCTTTTATAAGGGCACTAATCCCATTCATGAGAGCTCCACCTTCATGATCTAATCACCTCCCAAAGGCTCCCACCTCCAAATACCATCACACTGGGGAGGAGGTTTCAACATATGAATTTTGGGGAGGTGACACAGTCTATAGCATTCCACCCTTGATTGCCCCCAAATTCATGTTCTTCTTACACGTGAAATACATTTACTCTACCCCAATAACCCCCAAAGAATTAACTGGTTCCAGCATCAACTCTTAAGTCTAAAGTCCAAAACCTCATCTAAATATCATCTAACTCAGGTATGGGTGAAACTCGAGGTGAGATGCATCCTGGGGCAAACTCCTCTCCACCTGTGAAATTGTGAAACCTAGCAAGTTATGTGCTTCCAAAATACAAAGGTGGGACACACACAGGAGCGACATTCCCATTCCAAAAGGCAGAAATAGGAAAGAAGGAAGGGGTGACAGGTCTCAAGTAAGTCCAAAACCTAGCAGATCAAACAACGTTAAATGTTAAGGCTTTGGACTAATCCTCTGGCTCGATGCTCTGCCTTCCAGGCCCACTGGCAACATCACCGCCAAGGCTTGTCAGGACAGTCCTGCAGTGGCTCTGCTCTGGTGCCCTGCAGCTCTACTGGGCTGCGGTCTCAGCCCTGGGGCTCCGGGAGGCCCCCTCCATTCTAACCCAGGTGAAGGCAATCTGTCCCCCAGAGCCATGTACTCTAGGCCTGTGGCGGGAGTGGCAGCCTTGCTGGGCTCTAAATTAGCTTCCGTGTCATTCTTCTCTTGCCCTGAAAAATAGCGCCCGGCCTCTGATCCATACTAATCTCTTTACCACATGGTTGTTTGGCCAACACCCTTAGCGTTCTCATTTTTTGCAATATGGACAGGCTGAGAATTTTCCAAATCTTTAAATTCTGGTTCCTTTTTGCTGAACAATTCCATCTTCAAATCATCTCTCTCGTCTCACATTTTATAAGCAGTCAGGAGAAACCAGCCTGCTCCTTCAACACATTTTTTAGAAATTTCCTCAGCTAAATATCCAGTTTCATTGCTCACAAGTTCTACCTTCCATAAAACAATAGAACTCGATCACAGTTCAGCCAGATTGTTGCCACTTTATAACAAGGATGGCCTTTTCCCCAGCATCCAATAACGTGTTCCTCATTTCCATCTGAGGCCTCATCAGAATGGCCTTTACTGTCCATATTTCTACCAACATTCTGTTCAGGATGACTTAAGTATTCTCCAAGAAGGTGGACGCTTTCTCCACAGCTCTCTTTTTTTTTTTTTTTTCCTGAGTCCTCACCAGAATTGCCCTTAATGGTCCATTCACAGCAATGCTGTGAAGGACAACAGGCTTTTTCAAGCAGGAACCTCAAAACTCTTCCAGCCTCTACCCACTACCCAGTTCCAAAGCTGCTTCCACATTTTAGGTATTTGTTATAGCAGCACCCCACATCTTAGTACCAACTCCTGTCTTAGTCTGTTTAGGTTGCTATAACAGAATACCATAGACTGAGTAGCTTATAAACAACAAACATTTACTTCTCACAGTTGGAGTCTAGGATGTCCAAGATCAAGACACTGGTAGGTTCGTGGTCCAGTGAGGGCCCACTTCCCAGTTCATAGTCAGCTATCTTCTCACTGTGTCCTCACATGGCAGAGGGGGCAAAATTGCTCACTGGGGTCTCTTTTATGAGGGCACTAATCCCATTCATGAGAACTCTGCTGTCATGACCTAATCACTTCCCAAAGCCCCCACCTCCTAATACCATCACATTTCGGATCAGGTTTCAACATATGAATTTGGGGTGGGGGCACATTCAGTCTACAGTAAGAATAAAAGCTATCTTGTAGACAGAACAGCTATGTACGGCTGCCCAGCCTGTGCACTGCACAACTCCAGCTCTCGGGGTTTCCATCCTTGCAATGTGAAGATACAATGCAATAATCACTCTCTGAAGAGCTTTAAAAGTACAATCCCCAGTTATAGCTGGTATGGTTATAATTCTTATACAGTGACTCTCTATCTGTCAGAGTTACTGGGAAGATGAGATGCAAGAATTAATAGGAGTGGATGTTAGCCCTTCCTCACCCCCGGTCCTTGTGTACTGCTGCAAATAGCACGCCTAGGGAGAGGTCAACACCAAAAGCCATTGATCAAACATTCATCTGCCAGTGTTGTGCTGGGCGACTTAACAGACAAGGTCCTGCCTATCTTTTCTTTACTTTTCCTGTTGGTTTTCTCCACATCCTCTCCAACTGCCCCCTGACCTTTTGAAATACCCTTGATAAAATTAGACAGGAGAGCTTAAAAGGCTCCAAGTAGGCAACTCTATTGTGTATACCAAAGTTCAAATTCCTAAACCTATATGGCAAATCTAGTTCTAGCTTTAAACAAAAGAATCTGTCACTTAAAAAAGAAACCCAGCAGTTTTCATATTCTTCCTCCCAGGCTCTGGAGATTATCATGCACACACTCATTAACGTGTGTCAATATCTCTCAGTTAACGAGCACCCAACTTGGGCCAAACAACATGCTATATGCTTTCCTTACACACGATACCTCCAGTGGCTTTTCACTGCAATGGAATACATTTGGAATAAATTGCAAAGCCCTTATGAGAGCTGCTGATGCATGAGCTGCCCCTGCCCACCTCCCAACCCAACCTCCAACCACCTCCCTTGTTTGCTGGTCACACTGGCTCTCCTTCAGTGCCTCAAGCACAACCTGCTCCCGCCTGCCTCTGGGCCTTTGCACTTGCTCTGCCCTTGAGCAGCCTGCCCACAGGTCTATCCAGAACCCACTTCTTTTGTCTCTTTCAGGTCACAGATCAAATGTCACCTCCTCTGAGAGGTCTTCCCTGGACACTGTCCCTGAAGCCGTTCACCTTCAAGGGCCCCACTGCCTTCATCATACTGCTAGAAATCAACTGGTTCATCTGTTTGTCCCTCCCCCTGTCAGCTCCACTGCAGGAACCTGGCTGTTCATACACGCTGAAATAGCCGGCACCCATAGCAGTGTCTGGCTAACCGCAGGGAGTCCTCAGATACACCTTAAATACAGGAAGTCTCTCATGTGCTGCTTCCCAACCCCGGGAGGCAGACACTGCCCCATCCTCCTCATAGGGGAGAAGCTCATAGGGGCTGCTGCAGGGCTCTGAAACTAGGGCTCCTTGCCTGGGGCCCATGATCAGATCAGGAGGCTGCAGTGTCCCCTCACCCTTAACACAACAAGCCCTGTCCTAGGTGCTTACGCACATTGCCCCAGTAAGTCCAACAGACACTCTGTGATGCACTGTTACAATCCCCTTGTCAGAAGAGAAGCAGAGACACAGAGAGCTGGAGTAAGTTGCCCACGTCACAGACCTTAGAAATGGCAGGGCCGGGAGCTGACCCCAGGCAGGCGAGGGTTCTGGAGTGCATGCTCTGCGGCCTCTCTCCACACCGACGATAGCACTCACTGCCTGGCGCTCCCCCTGTGGAGGGTGTTCTGCATTAAGTGCCCTGTATAACTTCCTGTATTTAATCCTCACAGGAGGCACGCTGGCCCCCTATGTCGTGCCTGTGTCACCCAAGCTCGCTCACTCAGGGTCTCTGCACCTCATCCCCCGGTTATCTGACCACCTCCCACCTCACTTCCTTCAGGCCTCTGAGCAAAGGGTGTGTCAACAGAAATGCCTTCCTGACCACCCAGTGTAAGTAGTTGCCCCCCTCCCCTATCCCCAGCAGCCCAGGCTGCACTGTACAGCCCCCTAGCCTGCAGTAACCTGTTGAGCACTTAGCACCTTCTGACATATTATACTGTATTTCATCAAATATAAGACTCTATCAACTCTAAGACCCACCACTATGCATGACCAAAAAGACTGAAAAATACCAATCATCACTACATGATACCAATAACTACATCAGATATGTTCAAATTGAAAGCCTGTGCCTCTCAGAATCTGTGTAATGTCATATATTAATTTGTTTATTTGCTTACTGCCCATCTGTCCCCACTAGAATAGAAGCTCCATGAAGGCAGGAACTCATTGGTTTTTGTTTACTACCCTATTCCCAGACCATAGCGTTGAGTCTTCAATAAAGATGTATTGAAATGAATTGAACTGAACTACCCTCCATAGGCAAGTTATCTCCATTGTACAGATGAGAACTGAAGACACAGAGAAGTCAAACAACTGGCCCAAGGTTACACAGCTAGAAAGACCCTGAATTACCTTCAGATAGTTCAGAACACATTGCTCCCAGGGCGACGATCTTTAGAGAGTTGCACCAATCGCTTCTCGGCCTTTTGGCTAAGATCAAGTGTAGAGAGTGGAACCAAGCAGTTTTTTTTTTTTTTTTTTTTTTTTTTTTTT
>NW_020837950.1:24750300-24788265 GCF_003676395.1 Aethalodelphis obliquidens | reverse complement strand
GGTGTCTCCAGCGCAGGGTGGGAGGGCGTCCTGCGGCTCCAGGGTCCCAAGGCCAGGCTCCCTACCTGTAGCGAGCGACCTAGCCTGTAGCAAGTGACCTGGCAGCAGCAGGGTCTCCTCTTTTTCTTTTCTTTTTGCGGTACGCGGGCCTCTCACTCTTGTGGCCTCTCCCGTTGCGGAGCACAGGCTCCGGATGCGCAGGCTTAGCGGCCATGGTTCACGGGCCCAGCCACTCCACGGCGTGTGGGATCTTCCCGGACTGGGGCACGAACCCGTGTCCCCTGCAACGGCAGGTGGACTCTCAACCACTGTGCCACCAGGGAAGCCCGCACCAAGCAGTTTAAAGGTGCTTCAATTTGTTTTCATTTTAGTGTAATTTGGGTATGGTATACTATAAAATAAGTCTTAGGCAGAGATATCTTTCAGAATCAGTTCTCTACAAAGTGTAATTACAGTGCATTGTCTAGGGGACGAATGTCCAAAACCACACTGTTTTGGTCGCTTGGTCTACCCGGACTGTGTGCTCATATAAGCCAGAACAAGCTCAAATATGGTGTCTGAGACCAAATTCATTTGTCTAATTCATCTGACAATAAAACATGAGGAAATGGTGCACTAGTCTGGCTGCTTGCTGAACTGAGCATTGCCTGTGTTTCACCATCAAGATCCCAGTTAGAATAAGATATGATGGGGCTGGAGCAGGTAAAGGGCCCTTATCACTCACTTTAATTCTTTGTAATTAATTTTTATAATGCCCCAAGGTGAGAGCTTTTCATTAGAGTGCCCTCTTCATGTGGGTTTCCCACAAGCTAGGGCACCTCCGAGCTCCTCTGAAGCATAAAGAGGAAATGTTTACAAAGAGCTCTCTGATCCCTCATCCTGGACTGTTACAAACATCCAAGCTGAACACTTTTTTTTTTTAACAGAGTATACTTCAGTTAGTCACCTGCATGCTCATTGGTCTGCCTGAATTAGCTGGTGGCTTTGACTTAACTGGTTTGCTTGCTGAATCCTTCCAGAAGTCCCACATCAATAGAGGTACGTTCACAGAAGGGGTCTATCATTTTATGGGGCAACACCAGATAAAACAGAGGTACTTAAAGACCTTCAGCTGGTGTAACATAAAGCTCATTATTAAGGGCAAAACCCCGTGTTTATGCGCCACTGCAAACAGTTACATTTAAATTGGCCAGCAGGGGCCCAGGAAGTGTGACTGCCTGACACTGTCCACCTGAAGTTCCTCGCTTTTGAGTACTTCGCATTGCATTATTGTTCTTCTGCACTAAAAGTGCCATAGTCTGTAAAATGAAGGCAAAATAAAAGCAAGCAGACAAGGAAACCCAGCAGGAACATGAGATGCTGCTCCCGGCCTGTTCTATGAGGTGCTTATTCCACAAGGGTACACAAAATGCAAGGAAGCTTCTGGGAGCGTGACACCAAAGCAATGACGTTTGGGGTGGTGATAAGGAGGGCTGAGTTTTGGGGATCCAGATGCCAGATGCCAGGCTTCTTACCCCCAATCTCTGTCTCTGTTGGGAGGCACATACCCCCGGGGTTCGCTGGAAACAGTTGATCAACAGAAAGGAAGACCTTGAGATTCCTGGTGGAACTCTGATACAAGAGGACACTAGGCCAATCTGGGCCCAGGTTGTGCTAAAGATACCAGCAATGTTTACCCTTTACGAGTGCTTACTGGATGCTTACTATGCTACACCCTTTATAAACATAATATTGCATGCACACACACACTCCCAACCATTAAATCTCCTGCTTGCTTTTCTTCCCAGCACTAACCACTGTCTGATGATCTTACCTAGGTATTTTATTTTCTTATTCTCTGTCTCCCCAACTAGACTGTAAGCTCTGTGAGAACAGGCACCTTGTCTTTCTTATTCCTGACGTAGTCACAGCTCCTAGAACATTAATCAGCACACAGTGAGTCCCCAATTATGTATTGATCAATAATGATGAAACCTGACAGCAATTCTATGTGAGGTATCATTACTCCCATTCTACAGATGAGGAAACTGGGGTCTAGAGAGACAACTGACTTGCTCAAGGCCACACGGATAATAACTGGCAGAGTTAGAATATAAACCTGGGTCTAGCAGTTTCTAAAGACGGACCTCTTGGACTATTCTAGATTATACCACTTGGCACTGGGAGGCTGGAGCTAGCTCTTTCTGGAGTCCCAAGCTTTCTAACTCCCAGTTCAGTAACTTCACTTTGCTAGCCTGATGCTTAAATGCCATGGCATCAGTATTTACACCACGGAAATTGGTAAAGTGCTACCAGCCAGGCTTCCTCTTCAGAAGAGCTGGTTCACCAGCTCACCTCTGGATATCTGTGATTCAAGTGTGCTCTGCTAGTTTTGTGGATTGCCTCTTACTGATCCTTAAGTTCTCAGAGGCCTCCTTTTCCCCCCGGTCCCCTTTCCCTAAATCCACTCTTTTCTTAATGCCCAGAAGAGGAAGCAGGCATACCTCTGGAGCAAGAAGGGGAGCTGTAATTCTCTGGGTGGGTTGCTTTCCACACTTGAGGCCCTAGCATTGCCTGGGTTTTCCACGTAATTGGTCCTTATTCCTCACAGACTGCCACACAAAGAACCCTGGGCAATCCACCCTCATGAAAAGCTTTCTCCAGGGTGATTTGTGGAGGTGTGAGTTCTCCCTTCCCCACTTAACCTTTCAGAGCTATTATTAGCAAGGAAGGGGAGGGTGTCTACTAGGCTTCCCCTTTCCCACCCCTCCTCTGGTTTGAACTGGGCCTTTGTGTCTGTCCAGAAGCCTCAAGAAATTCTTGGGGTGCTTCTCAGAGAGATAATAGGTTTGTTGATCATGGAATCCCACCCTCCACCTCCAGCCCTGTGTGAGTGCTAAGCTGCTTGTAAGACAGGGTGGTAACACATCTTTCAAGAGGCTGTTTGAAAATGCTTTATGGCACGTAGGGTTACAAGGCTCTAGCTGAACAAATGGAAAAATTAGTCTACCTTAAAATAGCCAAGGCAAGTAATTTCCTATCACCTTGTTTCTTAAATGTTCTTAACATCTAGAATCTGGGCTTCCCAAAATATGGCTAAGGGTCATCAGTTAAAATGACAACTTGGAGATAAAAAACTTCCACTTCAATAGTTGCTCATAAAGTGATGCCACAAGCCCTTCTGTTCGGAATGGGGGGAGTTAGGAATCCCACAACATCCATTATTAAGTATTATTGAATTTAACAGGCTTGCGCCAGCCTAGGAGCAGGACCCTTACCCCACATCCACTAAGGCTCGGCATCAGACCCCCTGACCTTCCCAGGGGCTTCCTAAGGTCTCACACCTTAGGTTTGGCTTTCTTCTGCTTTTTCTTGGATGGAATAGTTTGCTTTTCTAACTCCTTTCTCCAGGTTTCTAAACTACTCCTTACCCCACAAGGAGAGTTAGTGATGACAACCACAGGGGCAGTCAGTCTGCTATTTTCTTCTGCTCTTCCTTTTTCTTTTCCTCTTCCTCTTTCTTGAACATTTTTGCATTCCCTTTATTCATTCACTCATTCATTCACTTATCCTATTCCATTCCTTCAATAAAGATCTATTAAATAATGTCTGTGCATCGCGAACTAAGATGCAAATTCCTAGGGATACAGGAATTTGGCCTGCAAAGAGTTTACCTTTGGGGGAGGGGTGCCAAACAAGTACAAGCAGAGGGAAAAGAGCAGGGCACTGTGGGTGTGTGCAGGACCTGCCCCTGAGAGCCGGAGAAGGCTACATTTGACCTATGACCTGAAAGGTGAGCGGGAGTTTACGGAAGTAAAGGGGAAGAGTGTTCCAGAGAGCAGACAGCAGGTGCAAAAGGCCCTGAGGCACAACTGCAGTATGGCTCAGCTGAGGGGCTGAAATTAGTCCTGCAGGAATGAAGTGTGAGGCGACTAATGGCAACAGATGTGGCTGGAAAAATCAGGAGGGGCCAGATAATGGAGGGCCAAGCACACCATGGTAAGGAGGTGGGACTAGATTCCAAAGGCGATGGAAAGGTTGGAGCTGTGCCGCGATGAATAAAAGAGCAAAGGAAGGGTTAACCCATTCTCCACCACACAGTCACGGCCACCCTTCAAGAGAGGCCTCTGTGTTTCTCAAGATGGCTGGTGTCATTACTGAATGAGTCATCCGGCCTTAATGTTGATGACTGGGGGTAGGTGGGGGGAGGATGACCGTGACTCACAGGGGGATGAAAATAAACCAGCCCTATAACTTTAGATGCAAATGAGAATAAACAGAGTCTCTGGGGCTCACTGCAGTTGGTCTTTTTTGAGGAGGAGAGGACTGGAGACCGAGATACAGGGTCTACTGAACGTTTTACCATCTTGCCTGCATCTGCTGGCAGGAAAATTACTTCACAGGCCATGAATATGAGTCACTAAATTCTAAACCTTGAGTGAGAAAACCAAGTTTGATAAATGTGTCCAGCTACTGGAAAAAAGACCCAGAATGCAGGCAAATCATGACGCTCAGATGGTGCCGATGCAAAAGCAGCCCCAGACCTGCGCTCAGTGTCACACTCACGCACACACGCACGCACACATACCCTCCTTTTCTTTCCCTGAAATATCAGTCGCAAATGTCAATTCCTAAAATATCTCAGGCCTACAAGGCGATACAATTAAAAGTGACCAAAAGATGAGGCAGAGGTGTGTCTAGGACAGTCGGAGGTGGGGGGGCGGGTACCTCAGAAAATAAAAAAGAAAAGAAAAGAAGAAGAACAACCAGTCAAGAAGAATCATGCCTCCAAAAATCACATCTCAAAATGTTTCAGTATTTTCTGGATTTATAACTTCTCCAAAATTCCTGCAGTATTTTTATGGGTTTAAAAGGAAATGATGGCACATACCTGATTTTACTCTCTAGAAAACCTTGCCCTGGTGCTATCATTTGATAACACCTAAGAAGGCCTGGCCTTTAATTATTGACCAAATACCTAGGTTACAGAGCTTAAATCCTTTTGAGAGGCCCGATTAGCTTGTCCAGGGTTAATTAGCACCCTTCTTAGCATTCTCGCCCACTCCCTATTTCATGACGGAGAATAGTCATGAAATATTTTTCAAATATAGTATGTTAAATCCAAGAAGTCTAAAAAAATTTTTTTAAAGGCAGACTAAGTGGACAAGAGGCTATGTAAAGAAGACTTCCCAGTATGCCCTTATTATTATTTTTTTTTTTTTTACTTTTTGACCACACCTCGTGGCAGGCAGGATCCTAGTTTCCCGACCAGGGATCGAACCCGTGCCCCCTGCAGTGGAAGTGTGGAGTTTCAACTGCTGGACCACCAGGGAAGTCCCACCAGTACGCCCTTAGATTGAGCCCCTTAAGCCAGCAGTAAGCACACAATCCTCTCTGCTCTTTGTCATGGAAGAGTTCTCGAGATAATCCAGACACTTCCATACATTTTTTTTTTTTTAAAGAATGAGCATCTTTCAAAATGGCGCCTTCCAATAACCAGTGACTCCCAGGAACAACAAACATCCCCATCATTTGTCAGGGAATTTGGTACCGTTCAAAAGACATTGCCCAAGAAAGCACCTCCTCCCCGCCATGTAGTTTGCTTGCGTGAAACTCCAAAGGCCATCCCTGTTGGGAAAGCTGGCTCTGGCAAGAAGTTGAAATTGAATCTATTGGCAAAATGGGAAATTATTTGGGGGCGATGGAATTGAACTTCGGTAGTTTTTCTTCCTTTTCTCAATTGTACTTTTGTTCACAGCTTCAGCTGGGAGAGACAGTGCTCACATTAATTTGGAGTTTATGAGTTCATATTTTATAATTAACGTTGCCAACAGGGGAGTTTGATTAATACCAAGCAGTGGATTTTGAGCAATGTTCCATACAAATTGCCAAATTTAGCAATAAAATAAATTGGTTATGTGAACATAATTAGTAGGATGACTACTTAAAATTCAAAACCGAATGTGAATAATTCCAAATCATATGAGCCACAAATCCATTATCTGTATAGAAAGGAGAAAGTATAGCATTTGGGTTTTATTTTGCCCTCAACCACAATGTTATTCAGCACCAAGCTGAACATGATGAAACTTCTACAATGGGTTGTGACAATATTTTAGAGCAACCCAGAAACACACACAGACGCGTGTGCATGCACACACGCAGAAGGGAAGGTAATAAAGATAAGAAATGCTAAACTGTGAATTTTCATTGCAAATGTAAAAATCTATAACAAATTTTTCCGCAAATGCTGCATTACATTCTTCTGATGCACCATACATAAACCTCTGGCACAAAATTACTCAGGAGAGGTTTTTGCCTTTAAATATTCACGGTACCTTATTGTCGCCCTGGACTTCTCCAAGCCTTTGCTGAAGTTCTTTAATTTCTTCTCCCAGACGTTTATTTCGGTCCTGAGAATCTCTCAATAGTTGTGCAAGATTAGCCTGCAAACTGACAAAGGATTAATCTCCAAAATTGACAAGCAGCTCATGCAGCTCAATATCGATAAAACAAAAAACCAAATCCAAAAATGGGCAGAAGACCTAAATTGACATTGCTCAAAAGAAGATATACAGATTGCCAACACACACATGAAAGGATGCTCAACATCACTAATCATTAGAGAAATGCAAATCAAAACTACACCAGTCAGAATGGCCATCATCAAAAAATCTACAAACAATAAATGCTGGAGAGGGTGTGGAGAAAAGGGAACACTCTTGCATTGCTGGTGGGAATGTGAATTGGTACAGCCACTATGGAGAACAGTATGGAGGTTCCTTAAAAAACTACAAATAGAACCACCATATGACCCAGCAATCCCACTACTGGGCATATACCCTGAGAAAACCATAATTCAAAAAGAGTCATGTTCCAAAATGTTCATTGCAGCTCTATTTACAATAGCCCGGAGATGGAAACAATCTAAGTGTCCATCATCGGATGAATGGATAAAGAAGATGTGGCACATATATACAATGGAATATTACTCAGCCATAAAAAGAAACGAAATTGAGCTATTTGTAGTGAGGTGGATGGACCTAGAGTCTGTCATACAGAGTGAAGTAAGTCAGAAAGAGAAAAACGTATGCTAACACATATATGTGGAATCTAAAAAAAAAAAAAAAAAGGGTTCTGAAGAACCTAGGGGCAGGACAGGAATAAAGACGCAGACATAGAGAATGGACTTGAGGACACAGGGAGGGGGAAGGGTAAGCTGGGACAGAGTGAGAGAGTGGCATTGACATATATGCACTACCAAATGTAAAATAGATAGCTAGTGGGAAGCAGCCGCATAGCATAGGGAGATCAGCTCAGTGCTTCGTGACCACCTAGAGGGGTCGGGTAGGGAGGGTGGGAGGGAGGGAGATGCAAGAGGGAGGAGATATGGGGATATACGTATACGTATAGCTGATTCACTTTGTTATACAGCAGAAACTAACACAACATTGTAAAGCAAGTATACTCCAATAAAGATGTTAAAAATAAAAGTTAGATTTCAAAAAAAAAGATTAGCCTGCAAATATTAACACATTATGAAATATAATCAGAAATGGAGGAGTGGAGAAATGCAGGGCTTTCTTAGGCGTACTGCAGCCATCATCCAAGCCCAGCTGAACCATTAGAATAAACACATGTATGAATGCAGCAAGTGTGCAAATCACACCACTACAACTGCATGGAGAGAAATAAGTTGGCCGTGAACCTCAATTTGGGGATGTTCTTTGTTTCCAGAATGGCTCACAGACAAGTGATGGAGGAGTTGGTTTTTTTTTTTTTTTTTTTTTTTTTTTAATTTAAGAGCTCCTCACAAAAACTCTTCCAAGTAGTCTTAGTTCAATTCTAACTTTGGATCCACAATATAGGAAAAATTTCATTTCCTTGTTTGGATAGTTTTTTTTTCTTCAAATAGATCGTGTTTAATGAACTTTTCTTTGCCACCTTAATGCCCAGAATTTTGATCAAAATTGTCAGCCAGAGAAGAGACCAGTGAGGTGTCACGATTTCAGACATCAGGATCCAGAGGTAATTCAGCAGTCTCCTGGGCTGTTTTTCTCACCTCCTTATTCCCCTGTTCTAGTTCCTAGAGTACCAAACAGCCAGGGTGAGTGCCTTCCAGTCCATCTTCATGATGTCAGCCCTTCCTTCAGATTTCCTCCTGCTCAGAGCAGATCCCTCTGGCCCCCGTGCGCAGTTCTCCACCACACCCCCTCCCCTTCTCAGTCCAGCTTCATCGACACATCTCGGCCCCTTTCCCGGAACCACGCAAGCACCCTTTACCACGCTCTCACCCTTCTCAGGTTCCCTGAACCTGAACCTGCATATGCTCCCAAACTATCTACGTGCTTTTTCCACTCAAGCCTTTAACTTACTCTTCCACTTTACCTCCACGGCTGCTTCTTCTATACTATTTGAATTTTGCTAATTTGCTCTAATTCTCACCTTGCTTATTGCACTCTTATCTAACCTCAGCAAGAAGAAATGAGCTATTGAAAGGCAGAGATTCTCGTTTTCTCCCTTCTCAGCCTCCACGTACATTGCTCCAAGAAGTGCTCTTGTCCCAGCACACGTTTTAAAGACCCACGATGAATAAATGGAGGAAAGAAGGAGGGAGGGAAGCAAGCCAGCGATCGGAATGTGACTCCTAAAAAGAAATCTTTCAGAAACAGTCACACAAGGGATTTGAAAGTTACCTTTTAGATTCCTTCCATGTGATAGCTGAAGAAACCCAAATCCAGAGACACTGCAGACGAGTACAACTATAGTGGCTAAATCCCCAAAGACTTTGATGCTGATGCTTTCGGGAATACTGAGTTATGTTAGGTAATCAAAAGGGAATCAAGTGAAAGAATACAGAGATTAAACCTTGGCTTATCCTGGACTCCTCACTTTGCCTTATCTCCCATATTCCATCCATCGGGATATCCAGTGTCTCCACCGTCAGGGTAGCCCCCCATTCAGCTCCCCCGAAGCTCACCTCCTGGCTGTTCCCCACATATACCAGGCAGGAGCCCATCTCAGCGCTGCTCTCTCTGCCTTTTCTCTGGACTGGACTGCTCTCCCTCCAGGGTACCTCTTGTTCACTCCCTTGCCTTTTTCAGGTCTTCGTTCAAACGGCACCGTTTCGACGGGGCCCACCTGGACCACTTGATCTAATCTGCAGTCTGGCCACCTCCCCACTGAACGCCCAAGCCCTTTCCCCTACACTACTTTTTATTTCCATAGCACTTACCATCTCTTAATATACCATGTCATTTACTTTACAGTTTATTGCCATATGTTTACATATGTTTATTACTTACTGTTTATTTCCTATCTCTCTCTCCCTACTAAGACAGAAGTTCCATGAAGGGCAGGGAACTTTGTTCTCTCTACTGGTCTCCCCCAAGCACCTAGTGGATGCTCCAGAAATATACCTAAGTGAAAGATAATATGCTGAGTCTGGAGGCTGTGATCTCAGCCTAGGGAAATACCTGGAATAATAAACTACGGAAACCAGCGCCTGGCACACAGCGTTGCACAGAAACCCCCCTCATCCCCACTGGCTGGCTTTAATCTAGCTCTGATTTCCACTCACTTGTTTGTGAACATTACTCAATAATGTGATCTAATTCTCAGCCCCATATTTGCAAAGCCACCCTTCAAGTCATATCTTGTAGTCGTTGTGTTTCAACTGTCCCAGATTTCCATTCTCATCAGATAAAAATCTGGTGAAGGATGAGGAAAATTAATCCCCGTTTTACAGGCAGGAAAGCAAGAAGACAAGAGGCACTGTGATCCGCTGACTGTTCTTGGAAATGTTCAAATTTCTTTTTGGAATCAGATCGACTAAGTTGGGTCCCAGTTCTGCCACTTACTGGGCTGGGTGACCTTGGGTAAGATTATTAACCTCTTGAGTTTCCCCACCTGTGAACTGGAGCTAACCATACATACTTCACGTAGTAATCTGATACATACATTGAATAATGAACCTAGGATGCCTACCACAGTGCTTGGTATACAGTAGGCACTGGTTAAATGCTGGTCACCTCCCCTTGACTCTGCCCTTGCAGTGGCTCCAATTCGATCACTCAGTGGACGGTTGGATGGATCTGGCCGAATGGCTCCTTGGACACAGCTGGCTCCCTTGTCATCCTGCCCCTTCACTTATTCATCCATTCATCTACACAACAAATATTTAGGGAGTGCCTACTACGTGTCAGGCACTGTTTTCGATTCTGGAGATACAGCAGTGAGCCATACAGACAAAGCCTCTTGCCCTTGTAAACTTACATTTTAATAGATGATATTATATTAATTACATTATATTACAACAAAATGAATAATGACTGAGGAGCTGGATGATAAGTACTATGGAAACAGATACAGCAGGTAAAGGAAACAGCGTGTGCTGGGGAAAGGCCACGGAAGGCGTCACAGCGAAGGCCACACTTCAAGTCTTAAACCAAGACTTGAGAAAGGAGAGAGAGTGAGCGTGAGCCTTGTGGATATCCCGGAAAAAGTTCCAGGTAGGTGCAAAGGCAAGCGGCTTCCCTCTCTCCTTCTCTCCCTCACATCACAAGATGTCCATTTTGGAAAGCAGTTCAAGGCCACTAGAGCAGGCGGACCCCAGGGACTGCAGTGAAGTGGAGAGGTGATTCAATTCCCAATTTTCTTTTCCTGGCCCCTCCCCTCTGTCCTGCAGCTCTCCTGCCTTAGCGGCAAGGTATGACAAGTGGGCGGCCTCTCCTTTTCCTTCCGGGAACTCCAGAACACTTCCCAGACATTAGCTCAGCAAGCATAATCCCTCCCCCAGGTGCAGGGACAGAAGCCCCAGGCTGGAGCGACTGGCTCAGAGGTGGGGCGGGAGAAGCCACCGGGGGCAGGTGCTGGCATGCGGCTAAAAGTGGCCTCCGCGAGCCTGCTGCCACCTGCACACTGCATCTCAGCACCCCATCTGCAGGAGACACAGCAAAATTCACCTTCACAGGAGGCTGCTTTTCTTAAACAGTGGAAGAGATGTTCAGAAAGAAATGTTTGTAAGAGCAACAGTGAAAAATTTAACAAAAGACCAAAAAAAAAAAAAAAAAAATCTGAAACGTCCCTAACCTTTCCTTTTTGAATCAACAATGGCTTGAGCCCCTCAGGTGGGTGGGAAGACCCTGACATTTGCTCACCAATGTAACCACAAGAGCTAAACCCGTACAACTCAAACTATCAGTGGTGAAAGACCTCAACCTCCGATCCGTCACAGATCAGTACTTGTGCAAAATACAATAAAAATCAATTCCTAGGAAAACAAATTTAAGAAGACATCAAGGCCCCAAGTGTTTGTTAGATTCACCTGACGTAAAATCATACAGACTGTCAGATTGCTATAAAAGTTTCTGAGCCCTTCCTCTCAGTTTCTGCACTCATCTTGTCGTAGGGACCAGAAAGGGCAGCTTGCAGCCTGGCACTGGTCCTCAGGCCCCACTCTGAATAGCACTGAGCCCAGCGATACTCCCCAGTATTTGGAGGTTACAGCAAAGCAGGCACCCACGTGTTATATATCAAAGGTCCCAGTGACACATGAAGCAAAGGACAGCGCTGCTTTAGGAGACAGCGAGTCAGAGACCCAGTGATGTGACTGTCAAACATTATTTACTCTGCAGCCTGGCCGAAAAGAAATCTACCCAAATAAACTCAAGCATTTCTACAGTAGCTGCAAAGCAATGGTTAATTAAAATCACATCGCCTCCAAGAGGATTCACTGTAAATCTACCCCAGATTTCAAAGTGACCCCCTGGGGGAGGGTAGGGGGAGGGAGACCCCCCTTTTAAAGCAGGTGACTGTAATTTTCTTTCACATTTCACAGGCTGGCTTACTTGTCAACACACAATTCTTTTCTATTCAGTCCTTCCACCTCCTCAACTCCCAAACAATAACTTTGAAAACTAGAAAATGAGTATTCTGATACGGTGCCTAGTTCCTTGACATACACCTTAAAGAACAAAAAAAAAAAAAAAAAGAAAGAAAGAAAGAAAAGAAAAGGAAGAAAAGTAGTACATTTCAAAGCACTCAAAATAGAGGAGAAAAATTCACATGAATCTTTTGACCAAAAAAAACCCCCATGACTCACACACATTCACTATAACCACCCATCAAGCTAACACACGGCGCCTGCTTATAATTTATCAGCTATGTAGACCGTTTTGTCTCTGTGTTATTGAGAAGGACTCTGTGACCATCAGTTTAGAATAGCAGCACTATGTAAAGAAAACGTCAGGGAAAAAGTGGCAGACCGTCTAACACTCGAAAGGATTTCACAGGGAAGGAAAACAAAACCTAGAGATTATTTCCTCTAAATCTCTGGGGCAGGGTGGGTAGCATAAATAGCAAAACATGAAAAGGTTTCAAAAGAAGCCTCTTTTAAATATTCAGATATAGCCAGGGCTGACGTTAAAAGGTTGACATCTTCTCTCAGATAATAGTGGGATGTTGAATATCCTGGAGTATATTGTAGAATCTATATACTTAAGTCACTCTTTCTAGCTCAGAGTTTATCTATTAAAACTGTGATGGGGAAGGGAGAGAAGACAGATTTGATGAAAACATAGCTGGGAGGCTCAAGGCCAAAAGGACGTTACAGCTGTCCATTCCAACACACGTTCCTTTGTCAAGAATCAAGTCAACCCCCAATCACAATGGATGTCTGCAGAAGTATGCCGCCAAGGCCAGCCCCTGGCGTGGGGACTTTGAGGCTCGGGGAAATTCTCTCTGCACACAGATGAAGACTACACGTCCTGACAGTTGTTGCAAAGGCAGAGATCTGGGAGTTGAGAGAACTGTGTGCATCTCGCCCCAACCTCTCTGCCTTTTTGTGGAAATTCTCACTGAGGTAGATTAGTAACGGGGACAAGGGGATCTCCCTTTCTTCAGGTCCTGCTGCATCCTAAACTCTAGATCTTGCCTCTACCACTGTATTTGAATTCCCTTATGAATGAATGTCACAAAATACATCCAAATTTATACTATAGATGCAATACATTTTTGAAACTTAAGAGAAGTGGGAGGAGATTTTTTTTAATGGTACATCACATTTGGCAATGACAGTCTCTGTGAAGGAACTCCGTTTTCAATGATCAAGTAACGAAGACTGGTTTACAAGGAAGGGGGAGTTCAGGATACCAGTTGTAAGAAACAGCCCTAAATCTTTTAGATGGGGAGAAAAGGATCCACTATATACCATTTTCCTCCCTGATGTAAGAAACGAAAAGTTGGATATGATAAGATCAGAATATGCCACCCCAAAATATGCTCCTTTACCATGAGGATTATTTTGATCTGAAGGCAACTGAGAATCAGAAGATACAGAGAATATTCTTCCCTCCCCTTTTCAGCCTAAAAATAAGGGCATACATTTCCCTTTGTGAGTTGTCCCATCCCCTCCGTACCAGGAAGAGAATAGCAACTCTAATCACTGGACACAGAGCATTGGTACCATGATGAGTCTGCATAAACAAACCTAACTAAAATAAAACCCTATCTTCCATTAGTTTCCCATATATCTCCTAGTCACTTTCCCACAATTTATCATCTCTTAAGGCCCAAACCCCCTCTCTTTTATTAAAATGCTATATAAGCCCCCAAGTCTTAACACTTCTTTGAATTTCACTTCTCCTCTCTGGACTCCTGTGCATGTAAAATATTCATGAAATTGTTTGCTTTTTTCTCTTTTTAATCTGTCTTTTGTCAGTTAAATTTGCAGGCCTCCATGCACTGAACCTAAGAGGGTAGAGGAAAAGCTTTTCCTCTCCAACAGATAAAAATAAAATGAAAGAAAGTGATGAAAAGTTTAAGATTAACCTTCAAACCTTGCACTAGCCAGACACTGGGAAGGGCAGTAAAACGGGAAGGCCGTGTGTTTTCTCCTAAGTCCTTAAATAATTCAGCCCAGACACCAGGAGGGGAAAGGGGCAACATTCCAGTTACTATCCCTCAAGTCACCCTGAAATCTTTGTAATTTATTAGATATACACCATTTCAGTAATCTAGCCATGGAAAAGTCATTTTCCATCATAATGTAAAAATGTTGTATACCGGAAAATCCTATAACTTCCTTCTCAACTTGCTGACATATTAAAACTCAATGCAAAAATGGGAGGGGAAAAAAATGAGAGAGACAGGTAAAACCTTGGCCTAGGCACTTCCTCAAGGAGAGTTTTTTGCTTGTTGTTTGTTTTGTTTTGTTTTGAAAAAAAAAAAAAAGAGTGTCAGAGAGAAAAGGAGACCAGATTTATAAAATGCTCCTCAACAACATGGTGTTGACCCCTGAATCCTTTAAACTCACACCTTCAATAGGGTAAAGTACTCGATTAAGCAAGAATATGTGAAAAAAAAATGTTTGATAAAACATGGAGTGTACTTGAGCAGTGTGATTGATAGCAAATTTAATTGCAATTTCTATCCCGCTGCGTTGGTCTACGGCGACTTCTGTGTTAATAGTAATAGAGTGAAACTTGCTTTGCTGAGCAAGCGCCCCCTATTCATAGCAACTGCCCAAGCGATGACCTCCGCTACAGTGACAGCTTTCTTATTTACAAGAAACAAACCACCCAAGAACTCATTCCACACACAGTTTTTGGCTGTGCAAGGAGCCCTCGGCAGCCTACTCTCACCCCACAGTCTCCAAGCACACACTTGCCAATGCAGGCATTTCCAGGCCCACAGGCAAATGCTCTTCGGTAGGTTTAGAGGGTTGCTATTTAAATAAATGTTTGCTTAATCTTGGCCATTATGGCTCCGCATCTGCCACTTAGTGGCTCCCTTAATAGTTCCCGAGTTCTTTAGACTCACTGAGCCTAAATCCCTCCGTGTTTAAGTTGGGGGATGCTCTCACCTTCCTGACAAAAATCACTGCAAGGATCCGAAGGGCTTCTGAGCAGGAGGTGTGAATGCTCAGAATGAAATTACTGTTATTATGATTTGGGAGGACTCCCGCAGGCTGAACCCTGGATTTCTTCCCAGCTTCCCTGGTGTAACAGTGAAGTTGTACTGTTCGAAGTGGTATAAAAAGAAACATCCCAAAGCACTTGAGATATTTGAAGGAAGTTTTAGGTTCTGAGCATCAGACTGAGATGCATACACAAAGTGGCTCTGATTTGTGGTCACGGGGGACCAAAATAAGATTGACCAAGAAGACTTTTCTATTGAAGTAAAAGGTTCCCTCCCATCCCACAAAGGGCCACTCTGTGCTCTGATTTCTCCAGGGTTGTCATCCTGGTGCATGTCACCATCTAAATAAGTCATCACTTTTTAAGGGAAGAAAGCCAAGGCTCCCTCCTGGACCGGGAGGAATACCTCCCGTGGTACCTCGGCTTGAAATCAAAACAGGGAAAGACAGAGATGTGTTTGATTGTTTATTCAAGGAGGAGTTTGCATGGGGAAAAATGTGTTGCTGTGACCCCAAAGAATCCCAACTTATAAGAAGATTAACCCAGGATAATTTAAATTCCCCTTTATCTCCTTTGGAGGAATTAATTGTTTTGCAAAAGAAAAATACTTAAAGGGTCGTTTGAGATCTTTTGGTGATCTCTCACTGCAGTGCAGAGAGGTGCTCTGTGCACAGCTCTGCCTGGAGTATCAAGAAGAAATTTTCATTTCAATATCCCACGAGAAGCTATTAGTGAAATCACTGTTGTCACGATTTCTTCACAGCTTCTTCAACGGATGATTTGCCATTGGAAATTGAGTTGTTTTAAAAAGGATTCTAAATTCTAAGAGAGCCTCGATCGACAACCATATTTCTAGAACTACAACCATGAAAGTTCTGGCTGTCCTGTAAGGAGGAGACAAAAAAGCAGGAAGACATTATGGCCAGACATTGGCTGCCACAGGAAAGAACACTGGCCTAATGGGTAAAGACTCCTAGCTCAGTTTCTGCTTCTCAACCCCTCCTAAGCAGAGGGCTTCAGATAAAGCACTTCACCTTTGAACTTCCAAAATGGGTGGATTAAATGTCGATTATGCTTCTTCCCCATTCAAACAGCCTAAGAGTTAAATATGGAACAAAACCCTGAACTAAAACACTGAACAACAAGTGAGCAGATTTGGATTTTTAGGCCTGCTCTATTAACCTGCTGTGTGACCTTGGACAAGTCACAGGAAAAATAAAAAATAGCCAACACCCATTGAGCGCTCACTAAGTAGAAGGCAATGGGCATTATAAGCATTATCACACCGATTCTTAATAAAAACTTTATGAATATATCTCATGCTGTTGTTCATTTTGGAGAGGAGGAAATTGAGTCTCAGAAAGGTAACACAGCTTGCCCCAGATCACCCAGCCAGCAAGTGGAAGTGTTATGTTTGAATCACAAAATTGGATGCCAGAACCCAAGCTTTTATCTACTGCCATCCATGACGCTGCCTTGAGATTTTATGCAAGACCTAACTTGCAGTGTGGCCGCAGGAGACAGCTGGGAGATGACACACATACATAGATATATACGTGCATACACACATGCATACACGGAAAAGCACAGAGCACTGCCAAGCCTGAGGATGGGGTATTGTTTCTACTTATATTTGAGAAGAACCCTCAATACATTTACAGTCAGCTTGAGCATGACAACAAAACACCATAGACGGGGTGGCTTACAAACAACAGAAGTTTATTTCTCATAGTTCTAGAGGCTGCAAATCTGAGATCAGGCTGCCAGCACAGCTAGGTTCTGGGAAGGGCCCTCTTTCAGGTTGCAGATTTCTTGTTTTGTCCTCACACAGCAGAGGGCAGAGCAGAGAAAGCAAGTTCTCTTGTGACTCTTATAAGGACACTGAACCCTCGTGAGGACTCCACCCTCATGACCTCATCTAATCCTAACTCCCTCCCAGAGGCCCCACCTCCTGATACCATCACACTGAGGACCAGAGTTTCAACATATGAATTTGGGGGGATGTAAACAGAGTGATGATTGTAATCTCTCCTGAGTTGAGAAATGAACAGGGGAGGAGTCCATAGAAATTCCTCCTTCAGGTCAAGAACAGGAAGCCACGGTTTCAAGGCTGATGGGCAACAAGATGCTCAATGTGGCATCTTTTCCTTTTCCAATATGTGGATCTTTTGACCCCCAGGCCCCACCTGTTACCCCAGCAGCTGGTTCTCGTTCCAGTGCCTTCCGCTTACACAAGGTACATCTGTTTTGCAGCTGGAGGGGTAAATACTTCACCTACTGTTTTGCCTTTGGGATAAACATGTGATATAAGACAGGAGACACCAGGTCAGGGTGCAAGCTTCTACCCCTGTTCCTGCCGATGAAAAAGTTAAGAAGGTAACTGTGCCTCTCCTTTCCGGTACCGGATACATGGATGCCAAAGCTGTCTGCTTCAGGCTAAATGGAAAGTTTCATTGTAACCAGTGCCTGCAGATTCAATGGTGCATTTTCTTCCCCGCACTGAGCTAATGAAGAGGACATCTTAACACTTCCCCTCACTCATCCAAAAACCAACCCCATGCTTTTATAAATAAACTAACTATATGTAAATAAAATTTGAAAACATATATTTTAAACAGGTAAGATTATTTTTCCAAATACTGGAACTATTTTCCTCCACTGCTAATCGAGATGTTTCTTCCATTACTAAGCCAGAATTCCCTCCCTGGCTTTGGGCTATATTTTTCTCTCCATTGCACTGCTTACCATTTAACATCCTATATATTTCAATCATTTTGTTGACTGTCTGCTCATAGCATCCCTACTAGAATAAGGTGACTATATTATTTATCATCCAAACCAAGACACTTTGGATAGTACAGGGAGCACTAATACAGATTATGCCAGGACAAGAGGTAAAAATGGCAATGATCCTGAGTAAATGGAAGGTCTGGTCGCCTGAGCTACAAGGCGAGTTCTAAGCATGAGCTCTGAGTGGACTGCACGACTTTGAACTCTGGCTCCACCAATTACTTACGTTATTTCCCTTGGGTAATTTACTTGACCATCATAGGCCTAAATTTCCTCATTTGTCTGATGGCAATCATAATAATAACCGCCGACTCCCATGGTTGTGGGGGAATCAAATGGGATCATCCTCATTGCAATGCTGGGCACAGGGTCTGACACACTGCAAGAGTGAGCACTCAGAAACACTGGCTGCCATCGCTATTATCTATCATTCCAAAACTCTCTCAAGAAGGCATGTACGGCAGATGGTTAACACATGGTCTACCCAGTACCCCGTCAACATGACAACAGCAGAAGCAGCCTTGTATCTACAGGATGCCTGGCCATGCCCAGCTGACTTGAATGGACCCCTGGCCTGAGCCTGGCCTAGGCGAGCTCTCCCCTGGGATTCAGGGAGCAGCTTTTTCCTACAGGTCAAAGACGTGGGGTCTGTAGCCCTCATGTGACCAGTAGCCACGTTTCCTATTCTACAGAGAAAGCAGGTCCAGAAAAAGGAATGACAGCTGACACAGAGAATGCTGAGGGCAGAGGAGACAGCTGGGGGCACCTGAGTCCAGGTGGTAGCTGGTCCTGAGGCCTGGCTGCATTTCTGCTTACCCAACCCTTTTGAGGTCCTATGAGCCAGGAACTCCTTCTTTGGCCCAAGCTATTTCAAGCTGCCAAGGGTAGCCAAAAGGGTCCTGACAACAGCACGTTAATATATGATTGATTAAAAAAGAAACGGATGATAAGGAAGAGAAGATGATAAATATTTATTGACGCTCACCCGGTGCCAGGCACTGTGCTAAGGACTCTACTTGCGTACGTTACCTCATCTGTTGCTCACAGCCACCCTATGTGGTGGGTACCATATTTATTCCCACTTTGTAGATGTGAAAGCTGAGTCTCAGACACCCAAAGGAATCTTCCCAAGGCCACACAATTAGTTTGGCGGGTGTCATTGCTGGCTCCCTAAGCCCTTCTATCCCTGGTGATTAATCTAAGCCAATTAATGTATAGTACCCTCCCAGTGCATGTTAGTAGACCAGGAATGGGAGTATGTCCTACAATGGCCCAATGAAACTGGAGGGAAGGACTCACATTCCATGGCTGGGTTTCCTGCCTTTCCTGCTCCGAGGAAAGCTGATGTTAAGTTCAAGAGGAAGCTGACGTTAAAATCGGCATAACGGTAGAGTGGTCAGATAAAATATAGGATGCCCAGCTCAATGTGAATTTCAGATAAATAATCAATAATGTTTTAGCATAAGTATGTCGCAAATATTGCATGGTACATACTCTTATACTAAAAAAGTATTCATTGTCTATCTGAAATTCAGATTCACCTGGGTATCCTGTATTTTTCTTTGCTAAGTGTGGTAGAGAGGAGAGAATGAGTACATGATGACAGTACAGCATCTGAGACCTCCACTACCTCTCAACTTGTGGTTATGCAAGGGCATCGATTCCTTTATTGATTCAGCAGTTTAGAATTTCTGTCACTTGCACCCCAGCCCGTCCTATGTCATCCATCCCAGGCAGGAAGAATGCAGAGCAAGCTTACACCACCACACTAAATCCTAAAGGGACAGAAACCAAATGCCATATTAAAAGCTACAAAGCCAGCGATTAGGACATCGAACTTGTTTTGTTTGTTTGTTTTTTAGAGCTGTAAGAATGCAGCTTGACAGACTTACCGGAATTCATCAGATTCTCTTCAGTCAATGTAAATTTTTTATTATAAAGTCACGGAACGTGAATCCACTTACACTGTAAAACTCCTTCATGAATACTAACAAACTCTAAAATCGCAGCAAAGATGACGGCTCGTAGCCACCAAAAACACAGAAACAAAAACATTAGCAATTCCACATTAAGGATCCCAATTTTTAAACATTTATGCTAACTTTCCGTGTCATTTTGTTTAGGAAAAAAAAAAAAACCATCAATTAGCTCCATAGAAAATTTTGACTTTAAATCAAACCTGGAGCATTACAAAATAATCAAATAAAATAGGAAAGGAGTGCGGGAGTGAGCAGAACTGAATGACTGAAAGGATAGCCATAGGACTGAGTTGTTATTTAAGGGTGAACGTCGTGTGTGTGTGTGTGTGTGTGTGCGCGCGCGCGCGCATATGTGTGCATGCGCGTCTACTGTTTATTCAGCATCAAAAATCACAAGGTAATGAATCCAAGGAGTTTATATGCTGTGCCAGGTATATGATCGATGAACAAAAATAGGATGTTGTCTTAGCCTTTACAGCTATGAAGACAGCAAACAATTCCTGCGTCCTTATTTTCATCCACCAGTTTTGAAGTCCTGTTCTGATGCAGAGCATTTCCCATAACATGGTACACACAGCACTAACATCACCATCATCCAGGCTCCCCTCAAGCCCATAAAAGGCTGTAAGTCAGGGTATGTCAGTACAGAACAATTGTAAAGTTGAGGAAAGTGTTAAAACGCAGTATATCTATATATATGCATGCAACCGGATTAAAAAATTTGATGTACGATATTCCTGGACATAATGCTATAAAAGTATTAACTGTCCCTATATTGATCTATACATTTAACAAAACCCCAATCAAAATACCAATAGGGATGGGTTTGGGGGGGGGGAATCAGAGGAGGACTTGATAAAATATTTGTCAGTTATATCTAAAAAAAGAAACAAGAAACATCTGAAAAGAAAGAGCAAAGGGAAGGAGAATAGCCCAAACAGGTATTATTACAAGTATTATAAACAAAAAATAGAATAATGTGGTACAAACAGGACAATACAGGAAGCTCAATGGAACAGAACAGAAAGTCCAGAAAGACACACAGACAGACACACAGACACACACACACACACACAGATTTGTCCATTGCTAACAGTGGGCCTCCAAAATCCGTGGGGAAAATGGATACTCAATAAACGATGTTGGTTACCATTTAGGAGAAAAGAACATAAATGGCTTATGAGTTTTAGTGAGATGGCTTTTAAAAGTCTGAAGCGGCAGGAGCTGAATAGCAGAACGGCATCCATCCACGGAACAGTAAGCTAAAGTCCTCTAGCAGTGTGCTCTCAACTTGTGGTTTTCTAAAAGGAGTCCCAACAAGAAAGGGAGCACAGTCAACTGGTGTGCCCTCTTCCACTCTGTTAGACTTCACTGTGTTTCCTTCGTCCAGTCCTTAGGCCCTCTCTGTAGGCAGTATTTCTCCAGCACCCACTCCCCCCAGTAATACAAAATGATTCTGGGAAGTTAGAAGATTTCTCTATACATTTTGGGATTCCCTAATCCCCCAGTTGTTGAAAGGCATCAATACGAACATTCTGAGAGTTGTCAAAGATCAGGAATAAGTCTTACCTGTTTCCTCTTTTCAGGGGGAAGTGATGGATCTCCATCCTACAAAGAAACCAGTGTTACATTTTATTTTTTAAAAATTAGATGCGTGTAGATTCAAGAAATTGAACCGAACTATGAACTAAATTCAGACCCTCCCCTCTCCCGCCCCCTGCAACCAACAATGTGCTGAACCAAACTCAAATATACTTTAAAAATTTTAAACTATAAACTGAACCAGAGTCATTTTGGGAAAACCTCTAAGGAATCACTTCCAATTAGGACCAATCTGTATATTTGCTAAACCTATGTGAGCCAAATAAATAAACTGGATTGATCAAAATTACTTTTGAGCAGAGCCTAAACAGAAATAGTATTTCATTTGGTTTGAGTTGAGCTCCTCTTTTAAATAGATCCAGAGGAACAGTAATGGACACATACTTGAGTTTTCTCTGTGGGCAGAACAATTTGGGGGGTGGGGATAGGATATGCTCAAAATAAAAGAAAATTAACTGAGAACTTCTAGTCCTGTCAGACTTTTTGTCTTAAAAGAATTCAATTCCTCTCCCTCGTGTGCCATGTGGGAATACATAAATATGTCAGGTGAATGATAAACGCTCAGCAAATAGTACTTCTCTATCTGATGCTGTCCACATACAAGTCAACATTATTTTAACCTCAGGAATCTTTCTACTGTACTTCTGTGTTCCAGGACAGTTCAATGACCCCAGCACAGACGGTTAAACGTAAGCAATAGTGTCAGCACTTAAAAAAGAGATGGCATCCGTGAGAAAGAACTAAGTGAGAATGCAAAATAGCGCTATGCAGTTGGTATCCTCCATTTCAGTAACATTTGCATCCTGAAAAATCCTGCCATATGAAAACTAGAGAAAATCTAATTGCCCAGGAAAGGGAAAGGTTTAAAAATTATGGAAATATTACTATGCACTGTTTTAAAAAGTGAGTTAAGTCTGTATATATGGCCTAGAGAGATGTCCAAAATAAAGTGCTGAGCGAAAAGAGCAAGTTTTAGAACAACATTTATATAAAGCTGTCCAATAGAACTCTCTGCAATGAGGAACATGTCCTACAGCTAACTGTCCAATATAGCAGCCACCATGGAAATGTTCTATATCAACACAGTCCCATACGGTAGCCACCAGCCCCCCATGGCGATTGAGGGCATGAGATGTGATAAGTGAGACCGTGTTCGATTTTATTTAATTCTAATTAATTCAAAATGAAATTTAAATAACCACATGCAGCTAGTGGCTTCTGTATTAGTGCAGATTTATAACACAAATCCTCTTTAAAAAAAAAAACACCTCCATACAGTTTTAAGTAAATAGGCACACACAGACACATTCAGATATGCGTGTAAGATCACGGGCGCCGGAGCAATTATCCGGAAGCATGTACTTATCAACTAGCAAGTGGGACTGGATCGTGGAATAAGTAGGGTGAAGACTTTCAAGTCTTAATTTTTCCACTTTGGAACTCTTCGTGACGTAATACGTACAATCAGCTCACGGTGCTTCTTCTTTAGGGACTGGTGGCGCTCTCGAAGCTGATTGGCCATGAGTTTGTACTGGTCCCTTTCCTGCTGGCATGTGTCCAGCTCCTTGGAAAGGATCAGCAGGGCTTCCTTCTTACTCTCCAGCTTTCTTTTACACACCAGGTACTGCAGAACAAACACAGGCAGGCGACTGCTCAGAACCGTCAACAGGCCTCCCTCCTCTCACCTGCGCTGGGGTTCACACACCCTGCAGAGTCGGTTTTGTTGCCTTTTTTGTTTTAAGAGATTGCATACCCAGAATCATTTGTCAGTCAATGACATGTGAGCCTAAAGGCTGCTACTGCACCCGACATAGTCCCCTCATGACAGAACCAAAACCTTGGACATTCATGAACTTTGGCCAACTGAGACCGGAAAAATAATTGATAAATAAGTTAAAAAGCAGAATCCTTTTTGACAATTACACAGATAGCTAAATAAATGGATAGTTGGACCCAAAATTTTATTTTAAAAAAAGGATTTAGATATCCAGGTAAGATGATGTAAAGTTCTATTAAAATTTTACCAAATGATATAACACGGAAAGATTTAATAAAAATTGTATATACTACTAAGAATTATCTCTTGGGAGCAAAATTATTTGCATTTTTTTTATCCTTTATACTTTTCTGTGTTTTCTAAATGTTATAGAACACACCTATATGGCTTCTATAATAAAAAAAAGTACCAAAAATGTAATGAAAGATAATTTAATTGAACCATAAATTACTGCAATAGATTGTACCTGCCCATGCAACCCAGCAGACATTTTCTCACCTGAGAATTTTTGTTCAATAAATTCGGTCAGAGGTGTGCACCTTCTCCTATGATTCCAATACAGACACCCACCACCCAGAGACCAAGTTCATGAGCTAAGTATTTTAGTCACACTTTGAATTATCCCCCCAAAGTTGGGTGTATCTTGCTGGAATTCTTCCTCAGAGTTGTGGGATATCTTCGTTCCTCCATCTCCCCACTCCCCACACTGCGACCGACCCTCACCTGACAATCACCCACCACCCGGACCAGTGTGAGCCCGACTGGGATTCTGTCCTTTTATTGGATCTATAGTACCATCTGGTGTTATTCACATATGTGAAATGTGGAACTTAAATACCTTTTGAATTTGCCCCGTAAAAGACCAAATTCAGAGCATTCATGAAAACAATTTATAGTTTCATTATACACTCTGACACGAGCACTTTGTCATTACGGATGCTCACACAAAGCAGAGACAGGATCAGTACTCCCATACCATTTGAGTCAACGCTCTTTCATGGACAAAAAGCATTACTCATATATAGTGCTTGCTTGGAACTGACTTTGTTAAGTTCAATTTCAAATAAATGAAAGGGGAAAAAGAGAGTTTTGTGCATTAGCACATTTTTTTTCCTTAAAAAAAAAAAAAGTAATTGCTTAGCTTCAAAAACAAAGGGGAAAGAAAAGCCATTCTGAGACGGATTTGAGTTCTAAGAGAGGACACTTCCACCTTGGATGAATCTTATTCCTGGCAGTAATGAGGCTGGAATCCTGCCTTAAAACATCCTGGATTTTAACACTTTGACATCGTCTTAGTGGAGGCAAACGGTTCTGTTGCCACAGCGATTTCTCAAGAGTGAAATCCCCAACGAGTAAATATCAGAGGAGAGTAGCCCAAAAACCTGAACTGCAATGTCCTAAGGGAGGTATTGAGATTTCACAGGAAAAAATACCATTTACACACAGTTTAACAGAGCTGCCCTTGTGCCTTCAGTTCTCTGCCTGTGATCAGCGGCCTCGGTTGGCAGTGCTATTGGCATTGGTGGCACAAAAACAGTCACCTTTGTCCCTTCAATGTATCAGATCCAAATCTAAGGCCTCAAAAATATTCCGTGTCTTCCAACTTTGGGGAAGAAAATCGCAAGAGTGTGGAGGCATTGTACAGGACAGCAGGCAAGATTAGAATCACATCCAGTCTACTGAAGGGGACCAGGGAAGGGTCACCACTTATGGGCAAAGTAGAATTCAGGTTCCCTGACCTTGAACTGCAATCTCTTACGGTCCAAGAGAGAAGCCGTTTCTCTCCCAAGGCATGGTCCAAACAGGGCCTTGGAAGCTGCTTAAAGGGCAGCAATAGGCCTCCATTCCCTCTGGGTCTAAGACACCTGGCAGATGAACAGGCACAGAGTCCTCTGCTAAGACCCAGTGACCTGGGATTTGAGGAGTGGCATCACTGCTCTTCGGGTCTCCTTAGGGCATGAAAACAGGACAATTATAAGCTCCATCAAAGGGTAAGAAACTGATTCTGTATAGAAGATGAAGCCACACCAAGAAAAGGGCGGGCTTTAGAAAGCCACTGCTGGACTGTTCTTTCTTTTGCTTAGTGTGGTCTAGAACAGTGAATTTCAGAAATGTTATTCTACGTCATTTATTTTGATCAGCAGAACAAACCTTAGACTGAAGCCTCATTTATAAACAGCTCAAAGGGGCGCTGCTCTGGCTGAAGATGGGACACCTCCCCTGTAGTCCTGCCACCCTCGCGTGGCAGCATCCACAAGGAGCCCTGCTCTACGTCACCCTGGGATGCTTGTGAAAATGCAGATTCCTGGGTCCCAGCTCAGACTACTCACCCTCAGCTCACCCCCATACTGCCTGAATCATGACTCTCTGGTGGCTGGCTCAGAAATCTGCAGTTAGCACATGGCACAGGTGATTCTTACTCCATCTATACTTTGAAAACCCAAGCCCTGGAGGCCTCCAGCTTCATGGTGTCTCAAAAGTTAGAAACAATTAAAATAGTCTGGAGGGACTGATAGGCCAGCGGCAGCTCAGGAGCTCAGGGCAAGGCTCCGTCTCAGAGCCATTCCAGGGTTGTCGGAGCACAGAGGGGTCTGAACAAGTACAGCACAGACTACATTTTACCATCTGGCCAAAGAGTCTAAACATGCAGAGTCTCATTAAAATATCAATAGAAACTCTGGGATGTGTATGGGGGGTGGGCAGTGGGAGTTTAGCAGAGAATGGGATGGAATTTCTTGTTATTATTCTAAAATGGTGACAGTTTAGTCCCTGTGGTGGCAACTGCTAAATTGTCCCATTTTCTATCCCTCCAATTGGAAACAAACAAGCAAAAGCCTGGAAAGAGAGAAAAAGGTGTTGAAGATCCTTTTCCATTGGCAGCTCTGGACAACCAGCAAATGCATGGACTCGGCCTCTGCCTTAGAAGGGACCGGAAATAGAAGAGGAAGCGAGACAAGCCAAGTCACTGCGCTTGGGACGTGTCCGCTTCTAAAGGAGGATGAGTAAGTGTAGACGATGGAGGGGGTGGACAGCAGAAAATCATCAGGCAGGGTCCGGAGGCCTCTGTCCAGATATAAGTCTACCAATGGGCTAATCATGTACTTTTGGGACCCTGGGAAAGCCACAGAACGCAAGGAACGAAACAAAGTCACACTGCCTGGGCCTCAGTTTCCACACTTGGAAAATGAGTGGGGTTCCCAGAGTGCCCTCCAACTTGAGGAACCCATGATTTTTTTTTTTTTTTTGCAGTATGCGGGCCTCTCACTGTTGTGGCCTCTCCCGTTGCGGAGCACAGGCTCCGGACACGCAGGCTCAGCGGCCATGGCTCACGGGTGCAGCCGCTCCGCGGCATGTGGGATCTTCCCAGACTGGGGCACGAACCCGTGTCCCCTGCATCGGCAGGCGGACTCTCAACCACTGCGCCACCAGGGAAGCCCACCCATGATTTTAATATCCCACCCAATATCACTGGGGTGCTGGGGAGAACGCTGCGGGGAGGGGCTCCAGGCCAGGAGGTATGACTCACTTCAAGCACCTAGAAGTTGCTTCCTCTGCCTTGTCTAGGGCAGAGCCAGCTCAATGATTTCCAAATATCACCTGCAGCAGGGGCAGTTCCAGAATCTCCAGACATTGCGGCTTCAGGGCAGCCACCTGGTTGGAAAGGGTGCTGGGGCTGAGGCTGTGTTTGCAATAACAATTTACAATAGCGTGAGAAAAGGCTAAATGTCTGAGTGGTCAACATTAGCGCCCCTCTCCAGTATTTCTAGTTCTCCTTTCCTTGCAGGCGCTCGGAAGGACTATTCTTCCCCATTGCTTTGGAGTAAGGCAGAGCCATGTATCTTGCTTTATCCAATAGAGAGGGACTGGAAGGAACATGAGTCACTTCCAGGGTAGAAGCTCTCAAGAGTCAAGGTATGAACTACCAGCAGAACCTGGATCATGGAACCGGCACAGCAGACAACTGCCCTGAAGAGTCATTTGGGTCCACAGAGAAATTTGTGTGATCCAGAAATAAACTTTTGTACTTTTAAGGTACAAAGATTTGGAGGGTGTTTGTTATCAGAGCATAACTTAGCCCATCCTGACTAACACAGTCCATAGCAAAGTGTAAGGGTAGGAAGGCTGATAGAGATCATAGCTGCCCCTGCTCTGTGCTTCTATTGAGTTACCACAATGATGAAGAGGAATAACATTAGCACTATTATTATTACTATTAATAACAAAAATGAAAGTTGTACGGCAAATGCTTTCCATGTATAATCTCCTTAATCCTCACAAAACCATAATGGGGTTACTGTGTTATTATCATGTACATTTTCTAAATGAGAAGGTGAGACTGAAAGAGTTTACGTAATATGCCAAGGGTTTGGCAGAGCTAGAATTCGAGCCCAGGTTTTTGTACAGCCAAGCCTGTGGAACCCCAATTCCTGACCAACCAAGCACTCAGTGAAAAGACAACCAGAGTATTCATGGAATTGGTTACTACATCTAGTTGGTATTTTCAGCATAGGGAAGCTAAGAAAAGGGAATTTTAAATTTGGCTACTTTTTATACCTAGAATCTCTTGACCCACCCCCTTCCAAAACTAGATGCAAGGCCTGAAGAAAGAAGGAAAAAATAAACAAAGAATCCACGAGCATCTCTCCCCTCTGCTCCTCTTGAGGGAGCCAAGTAGAGGCAACAAGGTTTCCATCCACTTAAATGACATAGGATAAAACTAGAGGCTGTTTTCTCAAAAGTGGCTTGGTTCTAACAATTTTCTATAAGCTGTAGTTGCTCTCAATCATTCATTCAACAAATATTTTCTGGGTGCCTTCTATGTGTTAGGCACTGAGCCAAGCATTTGGTCTCCTAAAGGGATAAATGGTCCTGGGGATTTTGAAATGGAAAAACATGATACTTGGATAACAAAATATAACTTCCACAATTCCTTATGGGTTTTTCTGAAACCCCCAAAGTTTTGAAAACTGAAAATGTGTTCGCATCCCGTTAGTGACCTCAGCCTATGTGAGGGTTTTTACTGTATTTATGCCACTGATTGTGAATATTCATACATTTGCTGAAGACAAATCAATGTGTTTGATTTCCAGCTGCTGCCCAGAACTCTACTGGGGTTGATACACGATATACAGTACACTTATTACATTTCCTTTCAGACACCAAAACTCCTGCCTCTAAAACATATCTGGGGCCCAAGGATTTCAGATATGGAACCTGCCTATTATTTGAAAGTCACCCTTGCAAATCTCTGTATAGTCTCAAAGACATACTGGTGACTAAAATCAAATCTTTCTCAAGCAGCAATTGTCCAAAACCTAAGAATTTATTAGATTTTGACTTCCTCATGTAGGCCAGGAAAAACCAAAAGTGTGTTATATGCAGTAAATGTTCAAGCTGCCACAGTGCTTACGTGCCTATTCCCATCACCTCACAATGCCTTTATTCTTGGGAATTAGCATGAATGCTGGAGTGGAAAAAAAAACCTCCCAGATAACCCAAGTGACTTGCCCAATTGCAAAGAACAAGGTTCCCAGCTGCCAGCATCTTCCATAATAGTGTCTTCCAAATTGTGGGTCACGATACATTAGTCTGGGTAGTGAAATCAATTCAGCTGCAACCCTCATTTTCTTTAAAAAATAAAGAACAGAAAATAGCGTGAATCCCATGCAGTAAAGGTAAGCATTGCTTCCTGAAACTTTTCTTTTTGCATACGTGTATACGAATAAACATACATATATGTATGTTTTCACACATTTATGGTGGACTGCCATTTTAAAAGTTTGGAAATGACTCTTCTATAATAAGCCACTTTGCACATTTATTCATTCATTCATTCATTCATTCAACAAACAGTTAGTAAAAGGCACCACGAGAGGCAAGAGGGGGGCTGGGGGGTAGGTATTGGGCAGGAAAGAAAAGCTACACAGAGGAGATGATGCTTGAAATGAGTTTTGGGAGATGAGTAGGTATAAAAGGCACCCGAATAAAAGCCATTATGTAGTAGAAATAATTAACCAGTTCTTTGGGATTGAAGCACAATTCTGATTAATTAATACCTGCTCTGCCCACCTTACTGAGATTACCATGAGCTTGAAATTCAACGTACTATGCTAAAATCTGGCTTTGGAAATGTTCTCAAAATTAAAGGCATTATTTTTACAGCAGTTGAAACTTACAAAACATTTTCCCAAAGACTCTCTCGTTCGATGGCCAACGCTATATGACAAGTGTGACAAAAACTGCTTTTCCCATTTTACAGACAAGATAGCTGAGATTGTCTTTCCCAGAGTCAAAAAGCTAACAACTGTCAGCTCAAACTAGGGCTCTTAACTACAAATTCCAGGCTGTTTTTAGTATTCTATATTGGTACCAATTAAATTATTAGCAATTCCACAAATTACCTCTCTTGGGTCAAACTATATTTTTAACAAGACACTCTAGGAGATAATTGTGTAACTGAAAGCAATGCATTTTAATTCATAGTATTTTGAGACCCTGTTTGGAAGACAGGCAGCCCTCCTGGGGCCTTTTCAATCATATTCCATGGGGAGCGGCTGAGGAGATACAGGCCACCTAGAGTCCTGCTCAGTGGTCAGCCAACTCCATGTCCCAAGTGCTCTGGCCAGCCGAGTGTCGGCTGATGGGCAGTTCACCACACTGGGGTCTTCATCAGCTGAATCACGGGCATGAGACACTTTATTTTTCAAAGAGCACTTGAACCCATAATTGTCTAAGTTGTGACTCAGGCCCTAGCCCTCTTGGCTAACTCGAATTCTACCCCTGCCCAGCCCTGCAACAATGTGATCTCATACGGTCCAATGACTTTCACTCTCATCTCTGTGCTGATTTCACCCAAACTGATATCACAGCTCAGACCTCTCATCTGTACCTCTTGCTCTGCTATGAATGTGTAACTCTATCTGAACATCTCAGAGGCATCTTAAACTGAACCCTTGATATTCCCTCGGACCTGCCCCGCCCCGAAACTTCCCGCTTGGTAAATAAGTGGTACAAACCATATTTGGTTTTCCATGAAAACTTTGGAAGCATGCTAGCCTCTTCTCTTTCTTTGCCAGCCCTCATTTAATTCATCAGCAAATCCTATGGGCACTACCTTCATAAGACATATTGAATTCGAATACTTCTCACCCACTTCTACCACTGTCACCCTCCTTCAAGCCACCATTATCTCCTGACTGGACTGTGGCCTTAGCCTCCTATTTCTACCTCCTGCTTCTACCCACCTACAGTCTATTTTCCAAGTAGTGACGAGAAAGATGCTTTTCAAATGATGGCAACATGTGGTAGCTCAAAATCCCCCATGGCCTCCCACCACCTTTAAAGCAAAATCCAAAGTCCTTCCACTCTCCCTTGCTCACTGCTCCCCACCCTCACTAGCCTCCTTGCTAGCTTTGACCACATCAAGCCAATTCCAACCTCAGGACCTTTGCACTTCCCTCTGCTTAGATTGTGTGGCTTCCTCCCTGGATTCGTTCAGATCTCTGTTGTCATGTCTCCTTCTCAGGAAGCTCTGCCACCACGCAGACTCTCAATCCCCTTATACTGTGTTATCTTCCTTCACAGCACTTATTACTTGACCTTGAGTTACATAACTAATTATTGATTTACTTTCAACATGTCCCGCTCCATGGCAGCAAGAATTGTGCTGTTTCATCCCAGATCCCCAGTGCTGAAAACAGCACATAGTGCATAGCTGGTGAATGAGAAAATTCAATCTTACTACATCTTCAACATACCTGTGACACACGTGGTATGGTACCCATTTTACAGATTCTCAAACTCACAGCTAGTGAAGACCTCAGGAATGATCTAAGTCAGGCCCCTCATTCTACAGATGAGGAAACTGGGACTCAGAATGGTGAACTGACTTATCCAAGGCTGGCTAGTAGGCCCCAGAGTTAAAACCTAAACTGAGGACTCTTCTCATTCCAAGTTCAGCACAATTTTCACATTACCAAGTTGAGGTACACATTCCTGGCTGGGGAGACATAAACGTCTATAAACTTACAAGGGTACCTGGTACTTTTTTATAGTTATAATGATTATTACAATAAAATAGATAATAATAGATGATAGTAAGGGGCCAAATGATCATTCATGAATACTTACTAACTATAGTATGTTAAGTTCTATAAAGAGATGAAAACAAAGCTCCCAGAACACAGAGAAAAGGAGTTTAGAGTAATGGTTGGGAGCATGGCAGAAAGAGCTGGAATGCCTGAGTTCAAATCTTGGCTTTGCCACTCACTAGCTATCAATTACTTAGCCTCTCCATACCTCAGTTTCCCCATTTATTAAATGGGTATAATTATAGTATCTTCACAGGGCAGATGTGAGAATGAAAAGAATTTGCATATGTAAAACATTTAAAATAGTAAGTGCTGTATCCACATCCATCGTTATTACTACTATTTCTATCACGAAGCAAGTGATCATAGCTTGGCAAAGAAGGTACTCAAAGAGTTGGAGCAAGATGTGAACATTTGAAATGGATTCCGAAGAATAGGTAGAAGGATGTGTTTTGTTTGGGGATGGACGGAGTTGTGACAGGTAGTGGTGATGAGAAAACAATACTGCTGGCAGGGAAAGAGCCACAGCAAAGCACAAAGGTGAGAAGTAGGAAGACATATTGTCAGAACAGCAAGCAACGAGCAACGCGCTGGGCTGGCTTCGGTGGAGGGGTGGGAATAAAAGCTGTGTGAGATAAAGCTAGAAGGAGAGATAGATGGTGGCTGGGTCAGAAAGGGCCTGGAAGTGTTGCTGAGCAGTACAGATTTTATTCTGTCAGCAAGCAGGAGCCCCGAGGGTTTCTGAAGAAGGGAGTGACACTAAGAATCCTTTTAGGAAGACAGTTTCATCCTGACATCATGTGGTGGAAATTATCTTGGACTATACAGCTTGGGTAGAATTGGTTGCCAAGCTCACAAGGGGAGGGAAAGGATTTGAGGTTCAGGGTCCCCTGTGTAGACACAACTCTGCATCCTGCGTTTTGATCCAAACTCTCGGGCCTACAAAGAACGCACCGGCTTTGCTGTTTCTTAATGCGGGGCCTGCTATCACCTTGTCTAATGCAATATGGACAGGCAGGGTGCTACCCGGGCAACCAGATGCACTCATGGGTTTAGCCTCAGCCTCAGCAGCTGGCATCAGAATCACATCAGTGGGCGAGTGGGTGCCCAACCACACTCCAAAGGGCTCAGCTGAACAGGCAAATGCAGCACTTTGTGGTCACTCGGGTGGGACCAAGGGATACACACTGGGTTCTCCTTAGGCCTCCATTTTTGCTCCACAGTTAAGGTATAATTCAGCTTGTCAAGTTCATGTGTAGTGTACAGACCAGGGATACTTGCACTCTTCTCTCCCCCGGAAAAGGAGGGTTTGTTTTCAGGAGAGGGGAGGGAGAAAACAAATTAGTATCTTTTTGAATGTCTTCTATGTGCTAGACACTGTTAGGAGTAATAATAATGAGAAGACGACCTTTATTTGATTATAAGAGTAAGTGGGGCAGCCACTGTTTAGTGAACATCACTATTTTCCAAATTGTGCCAGACGCTCTATTTGAAACATCCTATTTAACCCTGTGAAATGGGTTGTTTGATTAGCCCCATTTTGAGCTGAGGACACTGAGGCTCTCAAAGAGGTCAATTTATCCTTCATCGTGAAGGTAATCAGTAGCCGAGCAGACTGTTCTCTGCATGTATCTGTTAGGATCCTTCGGTTGTAGGCAACAGTAACTCACACTCTCTCATAGGAACATGATGGAAGGATACTGGAACTCATAGAATTGGCAGGAAGACAAAGAAGTAGACCTAGAAACAGGTAGGCACTGAGGTGACTCTGGAGGCAGGACCAGGAACCACCAGGTCTCAGTGCAAGAAAGCTTGGGTTAGAGGCTACTGAATGGGGTAGAGATGAACTCCGTTATGTTTCAGATTCCTTGTCTCTCTGCTCAAGTGTTTCTCCAACTGGCCTAATGCTGATCACGTGCCATCCTTTGCCTGGGGGACAGGACACCCAGACTGTATCCCTCCAACCTGTCCCTCCAGCTTATACCCAGTGGTAATACCATCCAAACTGGGGTGCTGTTGAGAAAGACAAATGAATGCTGGGAAGTGAGAAAACAGCAAATGTTCACCACGATAACCCAGTGTTGGGCTGCTCCCCGCAGGCCCATAAGACCAAAGAAAGAACCCGGAGTCAGCAACAGAGACATCAGTGGTTTAATGGATGCAGGAGCTCACACATCTGAAGCAAGGTCCTGGAGCGACACCCTGTGCGCAGCAGCTGGCAGGCAGGACTTGGCGGCAGGCTTCGCTCCGAGGGGGAAGGGGGAGATTGCCAGTTACAGGGGGAACTGATGTCAGGTTGGCTCATCGGTTACCAGGGAAACCAGCAGAGGAGCACATCCCTCACCACTCCTTTGATAAGAACAATCGCTGGCTGGGACCTGGGGCAAGTGTGTAGGAAGGTCAGTCCTATGAGGAGGGTGTAGGTGAAGCAGGCACTGGCTGGGCAGGGGATGCACAGGGAGCAAGAGAACAGCCATCTTGAGTGGCCTGACCATACACCTAGGTAGATCCATCCTATTGACCTTATTTCTCAACCTTGCTAAGGTTCCCCTTCCAGTGCTTCATGAATAAAGGGTGGAAAAGAAATGGTGGGCTTTTAGGGAAGTCCTTGGTGGCCCAGTGGTTAGGACTCGGCACTCTGACTGCCGAGGGCCCGGGTTCAATTCCTGCTCAGGGAACTAAGATCCTACAAGCCTCATGGTGAGCAAAAAAAAAAAAAAAAAATGGTGAGCATTTAATAGCAAGTTTTAGTTGAACTAACCTCTGAGCCTCTACTCATCATACACAGAAACACAGATACAGTGGTGAAGTTTACATGGCTCCAGTGGGTATATAAACCTACCAACTGGAGAAAGGAAAAAAAAGAAGACACCACCAAGTACAATGGGTAATCAGTGAAACATGAATGGAATAAACTTGGTAAAATAATGCCCAGTTTTGGGCATGTATACTAGATATCATGAAATGTTTTCATTATCCTCTCAAAAACAGATCTCTTTTGAATTGCATTTCAATTATATTTTTAAAGCAGAGCTTATAGCTCATTTGTCGATGTTAATTCATGCCCACGTGCAGACACCTGAAGGTAGCCTTGTGCTTCTCAAGAACCCAAACCCACTGTTTTCACCACTGAGTGGCTTTTATCTACCCATTTACTGTTATCTGCAATAAAGCAAGTCATAATTGCTACAAGGAAGATCATAATAATTAAAGGACTATCTGACATACTACATTACTATTTGGATGGCTTTACAACCAGATAACGGCTGAGAGAGATGAAGGTAGACTGGGCGTCAGGGAGGGGACCTCTCCGCCAAGTGACCCTCTCTGTCAAACAATGACTCATGGTCCTTGGCGGCTTTTACTGATGGGATCAGGCTAGCTCTCATTACCTGCTGCAAGAACATGGCTTGCTAATCCAGAAAGGCTTCTCCGCGTGACGATAAACACATGTGGCTGAAGGGTTCATGTTCAGGAATAATTTAGAAACTTCTCAACAGCACACTCACTCTTAGTCTGAGAGGTATTTCCTCCCCTGGTCCCCCTCTGCTTTCTACTGTTACTTTCCTCTTCCTACCCTACCCTCTCTCCCCCATTCAGGGATACCTCCTCCCCCATCCACTAAGTAGCGCTAGGTAAACAGTATTCAACAATCAACAGACCTGCTCCAACCTCAAAAAGCTACTCCCTCCATTCCTGGAACCCCTACTCTGTGCTGCTCAGTGATCGCTAGATGGGACCATCATTTGTCTGCCTACCTGTCTAGTCCAGGTACCAGTCCCTTTGAAAACCATAACTGGGACCTGCCACTCTTCTTTAAAAATATCTCCATTAAGGAGAGTGGCAAACAAAAGCCCTTCAATGTCTGGCTGAAATCCAATTCCCTGACTTTTCCCGCCCACTATGTTTCTATCAAGGCCCACTTACTGCTACCCCAAACTCGCTCTCCCTAACCTCTCTCTTTTCTTGTCAGCTCCTGGACCCAGCTCACAAGCCCCTGACTGGGAAGCCCTCTGCCATCCCCAGGCAGAGTAAGAGCTGGCGGCCACACGGCATTCTGGGTACACCTTGATTAGAGTGTCACACGCTGCATCACTGTCACCTGCCCACCCACCTGCCTCCCCACAGACTGAGGTCTCTTTGCAGCCAACTCATTCACCTTTGCATCTCCAAAGCCAAGCACAGCTCCTGACCCAGAGTGAATACCCGCACAATATCTGAGAAATAAATGAATTTCAGTTTCCATGAAGCTGAAAAATATTTATATACATATTATCTATAAATTTATTTATAGATATTTATAATATATATTTTTAGCAAGATAGCCACCAATTTTTGTGAAGCTTAAATCTCTAAATTCCATTTTAGCACCATGTTTGGGGGAAAAACGTCCAGTTTTATATAAACTCGATGTGTATGGAGAGGGCACAGGATAGCTCCTATAGAATTAGCAAAATGGTGTTTGTATTTAACCTCATTTTTATCACTTCAGATGAGCACTTCCCTACATCATCTGGGCATATACTCCATTCACCACCTTTATTGTTCGAAGTCTTGCAGAATCACTGCTCTAGATAGAATATAGGACTGTGACCTGCAGATACACGTGTGTATACTTATAACTCCACCAGACCAAGTTTGGGCATCTACAGCGTACATGCCATTTGGGGCCCACCATACGCTGATGTCCACTTGGCTGAAGTCCTCCAGCTGCGGCGATCCCAGCCACGCACCGCTAACCCGCTGGTGCCTTCGTGTGAGTCTTTCCTGTCCATGCCTATCTCCTGTCTCCAATTGTACAGCTCCCTGAGTAGTCCACAGCCTTCTTCTAAATCTGCATTCGCTTCTGTGATTTTTAGATAACATTTCAGCAATTTCAAGTTTGTAACCTAATGATTCTAATGCTCTTCTCTAAGAAGACTTTTTTTCTTTTTCTTTTTTTATGATTTACCTTTCTCAGAGTCACCAGGGCAGTTTCCCCTCTCTGGTATTACTTTCGACAGGCAAACTTTGATTATTTGAATGCCCCAGGGGATGTGCTGAAATTTAAGTTAAGTGAGATTTCAGGTAATTGGAAGAGTTTATAATGTGAACCACTGTAGCTGGGGGGTATGTGAAATTCACTGACAGTCTTGGTTAACTGCAGTTTTGAGTAAGAAGGTTTGCCTGAATATCTATTTCAATCCTTTCACTCCTGTTATTTCTCCTTTCCTCCCTCTACCCATCTTCTCACTCTCCAAAGAGTGTATTCTTATTCTTTTCAGGCCGATAAAGATGAGAAAAAAGCAAGGGAAGAAGATTGGGTTTCCTTATAGTTGGCTGTACGTGGGCTAGGAAACCCCTTCGCATTTGCTGAAGAGAGCATATGTTTTTAAAAATCATCCCTTGCCTGGAGTGAATTTGCTCTCTCCCCTGTGCTAGGCTGATCCGACCTTGCCTTGGGCCGAGATGCTGAGGGTGGAGCGTGCAACTCTGGTTCGTTTCAGAGACTGGGTGTTCAGGATAGAGCACAAAAACTACCTGTGCATCTGAGGCTCTCCCTTTTCCATCCAGGTTGCCAAGAGCCTGGGATATGCTGCATGAAGGTGACAGCCCACGTCACCAACTCCCACATATGCAATGACCCATTATAACATATAACAGTCACATATGGAATGTAATGATAGATTCGCTGGTTACGTCATTATATGATAATAATTCGATTCAGTTGCAGAAGGCTCCCCCTGTGGGCTGGGTGGCAGCAAAAAGCCAGCAAAGCATGGACAACACTTCGGTCAAACTGCCTGTCAAAACTGTAAAAATGCTGTGGCTCTCCTTCCCCTTGTCTCAAAAAAGAAATCATAAAAAACCCTAACATTCCCCAATAAGGCGCCGCCTTGTATATCTATCAGCTCTTAACCTCTCAGCTCTGCCCCGAAACACCAGGAGCAGAGGGGCCTGTGGCCATGTCTTCACTTTATATATGAGGTGCTGAGAGGACTAACTGGTGGCATTTGCAGAACCAGAATTGATTACTGGACCATCCTTTAACAAGAGGGAATTCGGGAGATACAGACAAAGGAGCCATTAATAGAAACAATGTGGCACATGGGATTTAGAACTGAAATGTGGGTTTCACTGCCATCACCTACCACTGGGCCATGGGAAGCCCCGCACCCACTCTGCGCTTCAGTTTCCTCTTTTATAAATGATGATATCAATAACCACCATCATTTATGGAAGCTACTCAGTGCCCAAAGATGAGTCATCATTTCACATATATAAATCATTAATCCTTATCACAACTCCAAAAGGTAGATGTCATTACCCTCTTTTACACATACAGAATCTGAGGCTCTAAGAGGGTAAAAAAAAGGCGTGCAGCCTGTAAGTGACAAAGGTGGGATTTGAACACAAGTCTGCCCCATGTCCTTTCTGTTGCAGTGCACTGCCTCTCTTACAGAACACTCTAAGGATTTTATAAGGCAATGCATGTTAAAAAGAAAAAAAAAGCACTCAATAAAGTCTAAGGGCATCAATCTTATTATCACAGTATCAAAAGAATCAAGAGAACTGTGTCTGCCCTATTCAAAGAAAGAAAACAATCTCCACTCCTAAGTTTGTCAGCAGACCTTGCCTCTCTGAAAAATATTAGCTCCCTGCTGGGATGAATAGTTCCATAAGAGGGCCAGAGTACTCAAGATGAAGAGTCAGCTCAAGATGGTGCGTTCTGTGGGACTATTCCCTGGCTCCCTTCTCTCTGATACTTGAGTCAGGTGCAGATGCTCTAAAGCAATGAGGTGTTCCCCCCCCCCCCCCCCCCCCCCCCCCCCCCCCCCCCCCCCCCCCCC